>NC_051863.1:189159874-189312374 GCF_015732765.1 Culex quinquefasciatus | reverse complement strand
TTCTAATAAAATCAGAAATTTGCATTGTGATCAATTTAAAAAGCAATCAATCAATACAAATAATATTTTTTTTCCAATGTATGAGTCCTGATTTGAGGAACCGTAAACCGGGGTGACGGGTTAAGGGATTTTTTTAAACATGTACTAGGGTAGGCCACAAAGGTTCCATGTAGGGCGTCCAATTTTCCCGGGTTTTGAATTTCCCGGGAAACGGGAAAAATATTTTTCAAGTCCCGGGAATTCCCGGGATCCCGGGAAATTTTCTAAAATGTCATTAAGTCTATGTTTTCATCAAATTTGTTTTGTTTTTCAAGCTTACAATCGTAGAATTAGCTCAATACTGTTAATTGGTGATAATCTTTACTTCAATCTGAACAAGAACAGCAGTTTTCAGTTAGTTAAAAAAAAATGTTTTGTTTTTTGTTCTTTGTTATGCTTTGGATTTTTTTAATGAATCATAATATTAAATCCAATGTGATTCAAATTATTTCATATTAATAGTCATAAAATATTAATTATATCTCTTCAATTTTATGTGAAATCACTGCAAAAGCTAAAAAAAATCACAGTAACTGTAATAAAAAACAAGAAAAGAAAACAAATAAAATGAAACCATCCATGTTAAATTTTATAAAGTTTAGAATTTCATGTGTTATATAAAACATATTTTACAAACTATCTTTAAGTCACTACCGCCAACTGGGAGAAATCGGGACAGCAGTCTGAATAGGTACAGAATATTTTAGAGTAATAAATTTGAATATTGATGTACTTGTTTTGATAATTAAAAATATATCAGAACACCATGCTGTCTTAATTAGTTACTATTGTTCTAATTTGTTCCAGATACCAGATGAAAAATAATTAAATATGATTTTTTCACGTTTAAAGCCATCATTCAACGTAAATATTTAAAAAATAAATAAAGTTTAATGAAAAATATTTTAAGCGCTAGGCATTTTGAGGATCCGTAAACTAAAATTAAAAAAAAATCCATTATAAGCCAAATAAATGTTGATATATGCCGAATACAAATTTGCTAATGCTTTAAAATTGATATCGATTACTAAGTATTCAACTGTTCATCTATTTCCACAACCTAATCTGAGTTTTCAGACCAAAAATGATTTTTTTTCAATTTCGGGAATTCCCGGGACAAAATATCAAAAATCCCGGGATTTGGGAATTCCCGGTTTAGGAAAAATCCCGGGATGTTTGTCCCGGGAATTCCCGGGATGGACGCACTAGTTCCATGCACTGTTTTTGAAAAAAAAAGCTTTTTCAACAGTGTTTAAAAAAAAATTGTTGCATTGAAAATTCTATTATCAATACCGGGGTGACTTTGATAGTCATAGTTTTGGTTGTTTAAATCAGGTTAAAGATGTTCAAATTTTTTTACGTCGAATGTACCATCCCTAAGGTGGCTGATATAATTTTTAACACTACAAAATCAATGTTTTTATTTAGTTAACTAAGTTTATGAGCTTTTTAACAAAATACATACAAATTTTAGGTAAAATTTCTAAAAAGTCAGAATTTTGCCTGAAATTTGTTAAAAACAAGTTTTGGTTATAAAATTATCGATAAATATAGCATTTTAAACTGAATTCGAAGCACGAATCAAAAGTTTTCACATTTTGTATAAAATTTGTTCTACTGAAAATGCCTTCAATTTTGGAAATTTAAATTAATTATGTTTCAAAAACACACAATTTTTATTATTTACTAACTTCGTTTGCCTACTCCTAGTGGAAAATTGTCCGAAGAATCCGACAATGGATTCCGTTTTCCGATTTGAAATCTGTTCATTGAAAAAATTATGACACTTTGTGAATATGAAAATAATGCTTTTCATCAACGTTTCCTTAATTATAGTAAACTAATTTTTAATCTTTTCAAAATGTAATGAAAACTTCTTCTAGAAATACCTTGAACCTTTCTCTACCCCGGTCAGTATGATTCCATGCAATTCCGTAGGTATTTTATTTGTACTCTTCATTTTGCGAAAAAATCTCAAACCGTTCAAAGTAGCCCTGGCTATCAAAGTCACCCCGTTTAACGGTACAAAATGAAAAAGATTATGGACAATGTTCCTGCCCAGTAGTTCATTCTGTAAATTTGAAAGAAGTAATTCTGGAGTTTTTTTTAAAGGTCCTATAAACCAAATTTTCATTTTTTGCTTTTTGTGTGTTTTTGAATACCCCTGACTCAAGGCGGTTCTAAAAACACCCAAAAAGCAAAAATTGAAAATTTGGTTTATAGGGCCTTTTAAAAAAAAACTCCAGAATCCTTTTTTTTTTTATAATTCCTACTTCCTCTTTTATGAAATAATTTTACCTCGAGTTAGGTAAAAAAAAAGAATGACAACGCAAAAGAGGCAAAATTTCTACATTTTTAAAGGTAAAATTACATTTTTTGTGACGTTAAAGATGGACAAAAAATCTCGGTTACAACATTTTTGTCAAAGGCAAAACTTTCTTCAGAAGTGTTACATCTGTGCAAACTTGATAAAAGTGTGAATACGAATTTTGACAGCTGGATCTATCCTGAAAATTTGTAGAGCACAGCCTGGCTGGAGCAAACTTCTATAAAAATTGTACTTTACCAGCATGAATAAATTGTGTATGAATAAAAATATTCCACCGGTAAAATTGCGTTTTAGGGTCTGGATTTTTTGAACAGATTTTTAACTGACATGGTGGATTGATCTTAATCTGCCTAAGTGAGATATTCCTTGAATTAATATTGATAATATCAAAAGAAAATATATCAAATATAAGAAAAGTTAATTAAGTTGCTCAAAATAAAAAAAAAACAGTGAAAGCAAAAATATAAAAAAAAACTGGCCTATAGATGGATCATCTTTTAAAACCGAGTTCAAATTCTGCTGCAATTTTGATTGATGCTTGTTTGTTCATATATAGTGTCTACGCTTTTTCCGTCCCCGGCAGCAGCTCACTCTGTTACCACAGACAAACAGACGTGAATCATCATTGATTTTATTAAAAAATCCATCGTTTACCAAAGAAAGTTCGAAATTGGGCTGCACACTAGCGCTATCTGCAGTCCTGTTGCGAAAACATCATCATTTCGATAAACCAAATTAAGCGTGTACCCATTTTTCCCTCTAAGCGTGTACGAATGAAAACTGACAGGTGTTTGTTTATGTTTGCTGTCGATTTTGTTTTCTCATTCTATGCCCAGAAAATTCGCAAAGATGGGCTGGAAAGTTGAATAATCTTGCTAAACTCCCATCATAATAACATTCCACCTAGTATTCCGCAGCATGTTCTGCCCCGTGACCTGCAGTTTTGTTTAGGAAATAAGATGAGAACCGGTGTGATGGGCAAGTCGCGTAAGATTGAATAAAACTGATCGCAGGTTGCGTGATTGTTATCTTCCAAGCTAATCCAACTGGCTGTGCCGGGTGTGGGCATGTAAAAGGGTTGGAGGTTCCGATTTAGTTTTAGCGGAGTGGCAATATCATTAGTTCATAGGAGCGGCCGTGGCTGACTGGTTACGGTGTTCGCTTTCTAAGCGAATGGTCCTGGGTTCGATTCCCATCTGCTCCCAACGAGAAAGTATAGGAAATATTAATCTTGAAACACTGAACATGAACGAAAAATCAAAGTCGCCCGAGTCGGGGTTCGATCCCCCGTCCTTGGGATTGGTAAGCAAAAATGCTAACCACAAGGCCATCACGGCTTGGTGAACGACGCCTGGAATTAGGAATACTGTTACTATCAAACTATATACGCGCTGGGTCCTTGTCCATTTGACAAGGGTTCGGAAGTTCTAAATAACGTTTGAACCCGATTGGTGCAAACGTTCTTCAGTGCGGGGCTTGTCGATAAAAAGCTGAGGAACCTCGCGCTCGGCTAGCCAGCGTAGAAATGGGTCACCAAAGCTCGGCAGAGCTAACACCTTCCAAATGCCTATGCGAGTTATTTGTATGTATAGAATGAAGATCTAAAAAAAAATACATGGAAACAACTCAATTTGTAAGAAGCGACCGCGTGGTCCCGTTTGGTTGGTTGCACACACACGCACACACACAGTGGCAATATCATTAGTTCATGTTACAGTGAAAAAAAATAGCCACGGTGCCAAGGCGAATGGGTTGCTTCAGATTCAAGGTCTTCAAGGGGAACAACCTAGGAAATAGCATTTATTCTGGCGGATTTCACCAAATTATGAGCATGTTTAACTGATGTCGGTCGGACGAAAAAAACCAATGCAGCTGCTAGAGGTGAAGGGGAGTGGAAGTCCATCAATTAAATTGTGTTAAACTGATTTATTCTTTTACATATCCTGTTTTCAAAATGTTCAGTTAATCTACTCTGGACTGCCTTGAACTCCAGTGTCGTGTCTTTGTCTCCTCCTCCAAGTCTCTTTACCAAACAACAGATCGTTGGTCAAGATGTCATCGACCGAAAGTCACACTTCTACCATATCGAATTATTTCAAGAAAATCTACCGCAGTTAACCAAATCAAATTAACAATGCAAAATTGGATTTTCTCCCACGTGTTGGCTATAAAGAAAACATTGCACACACACACGGTGATGCACTGAAACGTCAAAGGGCCAAGGGATACGGTGGCGCCACCGACGACGTTCGTGTCTTGTTGCGGTACTACGGCATCCATTTTTTGACTGATTTGAATTTGAAATGACGGTTTTAGTTGGCGATGGTTTGAAAAAGAGTTGCACGTCTGTTTGTCTGTGCTGTTACCTTTCACCTTTGATCTACACCGGTGGAAGCACAACGGTCCTCGGGAGCTGAGTGTTTACCGAGGAGAAAACGAGCAGACAGCTTTTTGCAAGGTACGAATTCCCAGGCAGTTCCTGCAATAGGGTGTGCTAGATTGTAGCTTTCCCTCATAGGCCCTGTGTGTGACATGTGACAGAAAGTTCCTTGTCGTCGTCGTCGTCGTCGTCGTTGGAATGATGAATGATTTATCCGAAAAGAACCCACCAAAGCATGAAGATATTAGATTTCCAATCATACATACGAGCAATGTGGTGGTGGCGCAAAATGGAACGGATGAATGTGGGAAACCTCAAATCGATCAAATTGGATTTTCTCCCAAAGCATGAAGGAAACTCAGAATGGAGCCTTTCACATCACACACACATACATCAATCAGGCTGATTGAGTTCCTTGAAGGGCAAACTTTTGTTTCCTTTTGTGGGTGCAGGAGGGCTATCCCTGCTAATTAACACCCTGGAAGGCTGATAAAGAAAAGGCGAGTCCATTAGTCAACGATGTGTCCTAGTTGTGTGTTTTCTAGACAATGGAGTTTGGGGAAAAGTTACGATGAGCAAAAAGGGATGTCTTTGTAACGAGACATGCCTTTCTTTCAAAATGAAACATTTACAGAACAAAAATGACAAATTAACAAGTTTTACCGTAATCATCGAAAAGTTTTCCATTTTGTAATAAGTAATGTCAATTAAATGTTAATTAACGACTAATTTTTAACTACTTTTTCCTTGAACCCCCAGGAGAAATAAAAGTTTTTAATTCTTCCAGTAGCACCCCAACGCTATTCTTGCAATGAAAACTTTGGCCATTACTAATTCAGCAGTAATTGAAAGAGAAGAATCAATTTTTCTCCTTCTGTGATTTCCATTGTTCCACGGCTATACAGAGTGGGAGCACCGCCCATATCTGCATAGAACGGAGACCCGTCAATCCACTCTACTGGTGCACAATCCAGATCCAAAAGTGGAGTGGAACTTTTGATGGGATTTCGACGAGAGTGTAACTTTTGCTATCGGTTCGATGATAGTGCGACACTCGCCATCGCACAATCCAACAAACGGTAGGGTAATTGAAAAGTCAGAAGCGCAGAGCACCGTTGCAGCATCGAGAGAAAGAGTGGAAGTGCATTGTTGATGGAGTTGATGGAGTGATGCTTCTGCTGGTACTGCGCACGAGGGGAGTTGGACATGGAAGGTCGAAACGAGCTCACACTTTACTTTAGAGTTACTATAGAGTTGGGAAAGTTCGAAAAAATATGCAAAAAAATAATAAGATGATCGTTTTCGAGATATGACTGGATTATCAAAAACAAAAATTGGTTGATCATGGGAAAACGATCCTGCGGACCATACGAAAATTATTTGGCTTGAAAGGGGTGATATTTTACGATTTTTCTAAATAACTAAATGAATTTTAATATTAATCTTCAGTTAAAGAACTTTAATGATGGTTCTATTTTTGCAAAACAAAACATTACTAATACAACGCACTTCTTTCATCGGAACATAATTTGTTTGTACTGTTAACAGGGATGAAATTTATATTTTTTTTTTGTAAAATAACAAACCCGAATCAAATACGTACGGAATGGTATAGAATCATGTATAGCAGACAAGTTTTCAAAGGACTAAAAATGGAACCCTTCACAAAGTAAAAAGGCAATATTGGATTCACTTGCCAAATTTACAATAAAAGAAGTGAAAACTAGTTTTTAACTTACGACTTAACTTTTATACACAGAAAAAAATCAATTCCCGTAATCGTGAATTAAGTTCACGAATGTGAGATCCACGAAGGAAATTATTCATGAGTTTGGTGCATTTGCACCATAAACGTGAATATATTCCTTCGTGGTTCTCATAATCGTGAACTGACTTCACGGTTTCGAGAATTGATTTTTTTCTGTGTAGATAAAAAAAGAAACTAAACAAAAATATATTCACATTTTCAAGCGTTTTTGATAAAACCAGTGTCTAAATAAATGTGGATTTTTTATACTTGCGGAAAAAATGTTTTGTTGGAAAACAATTAATAGCAAATTTGGAACCTCATATTTAAATAATTTTATTGAAAATAATAAACTGGTGTTAATCACACAGTATCAAGTCATGATTAATTTTTAAATAAAACATCAATGTTAAAAGGTTTTTATAAGAAACAAGAGATAACACACACAATGTGGATTATCAAATTGGATATAAAGTAACCGTGTTCTCGCAATTGCTTCCAACTCTCTAGCTGAACAAAAATTCGAACTGTTTAGGAATATTAAAAAAATAAGGCCGTTGCAATTATTTTTTGAATTTTATGTCCCTCGGGGGCAAAAAAAAATATAATAAAAATATCAAAATTGAAATACCATTTGGATGAAAAAAGGATTTTAAAATGCATTTCTCACGAGTTCAACTGCTTTCTTACCATTAGTTTTTAAATTATCGATGTATTAAAGGAATCTTTTTCGCAAAAAAAAACACTTTTCGTGGGTATTTCATGAAAATTTTAAATATGCATATAAACGCAAAAAATGCATTTCTACTGGTTTTCAGTTGATGCAACTTTAATTTTCATTAAAATTTTGAAGTTTTTCGAATAAATTTGCCCTCTTATTATTTAGGCCGATTTTAAAGGGGGCCAAATAAACTTTGAAAAATATTTGCAATGGCCTAATTTGGGATTTAAAAATATAAAACTGTGTTGAATTTACAGCTTACAAATTTTATTTTGCCATTAGAGTGCTTACTGCTTATGACCTGTAAATTTAAAAAAAAACTCAAAATTAACCGTAAATTGCTAAAAAAAAATCATCATATTTTCTAGAAAAACAATTTACAAAATGGCAAGTTTTCTTCAAGGATAACAGTGCTTTGAGTGTTTCACGACAGTTTTTTAAATGTTCACAAGTTTTAGATAGCCTTTGGATCTTTTATTGGTTAATTATGTCTTGTAAAAGACTTGAAAAGAACAAATATTGATGATCAACTTTCAAAAATTTAAGTTCAAACTCGGAATACTATCAAAGTTAAAATATAGAAAAAAAAAATGTTATTGATAAATGTTATTGATAAATGTTATTGAATTAAAAACAAAATTGTCTTTTCATTAAAATTCCGTAGAAATTCATATTATACGAAAAACATCCTAATCTAATCTAATCTAATCTAATCAGACCCTAGCGCAGCCAATCTTTCGAAGGGATCCTGGAGAGTGCCTTAGGTTAGATGACGCCTAGCACTCTTCTTGTCATTTATTAACTTTTGTAGTGCGCCATTGCATCGGAATGCATTGAAACATCACAAGCGTTAAAGCGGCCAGGCCTACTGCGTAAAGCCGTATCGCAGAGATGACTCGTAATTGGGTTGAGTTTGAGCACTGAGTGTTCGAACAACAACACAATTCTGAATCGACAGGAGGAAGAAGCGTGGGGAAACACCACCATACGCTCCGTGATTTGGTTGTATTCGTTGGGAGCACCATGCTAAGAAGGTTTGGTACTCCGGGACCCTCTGGGATGGGACATTGTATTTCCACGAATGCCCTGGACACTATTTGCCGTGGTTATAGCGCCACAACTCGCTCTCTGTAACAGTATTCCTAATTCCGGTCCACGCTCACCAAGTCGTCATGGCCTAGTGGTTAGCATTTTTGCTTATCAATCCAAAGGACGGGGGATCGAACCCTGCCTCGAGCGACTTTGATTTTTCATTCATATTCATCATTTCAAATTTATGTGTTCTTAACTTTCTCGTTGGAGGCAGATGGGCATCGAACCCAGAACCATTCATATTATACGAAAAACATCCGTACATAAATCCGACCTTTCAAAAAAAGAGTGTCAAAAATCCATACGGTAAGAAATAAACCGTGCAGTTAGTACACACTAAAAAATTTGGATTATTACATTTGACGTAATCGTTTAATTAACCTATGATTGAATCGTGTGATCGTATTTTCGATGTAAAATTATGTATATTTTGACGTAAATTGATAAAATTCCCATGGGTACACCTCTACATCACGCGAAACCTAAAATTACAGGTAAAATAACCCAACATTACGCTTTATTTGATGCACATAATTGGAGCATCAAATCAGATGTAATTTTACATCAAATGAAACCCGATTTCACACGCTTTACCCGTTACATTTTCGTCCGAGTGGTGAACTGTCAAAACATTCGCCATGCTCGACGTCGTTATGAATTTTGTTGCAGCAGCATTTTCAATTGAATGTCAAAAGTGGTGAAATAGATCGCTGATGTTTTTTGTCGTCCCGTTGTTTGGTAGGTTGCGGGTGGAAACATGGAACTTTAGGCAAAACACCCATGATGAACTGTTCCGGGAAGCCGCTGCTTGTGATGTTCTTGACTGAACACTTTTTTCCACCAAAGAGGACGTTCCCGGAGTTGATCAAAACGTGTGCCACCTTGATACCTTCTCCCGTGAGGTGGCCAACTAATTGGAAATGGCAAGCCAGAAGATTTGAAGTGGAACAAAACCCAAGAACGAAAATCCGGCGGAAAATCGAAGAAAAAAAACACGTTGAGCTGTGATTTAAGTTGTGTCATTAAATTATGAAGTGTAAAAGTTTAGTTAAGTTTAGTTTTGGACAGTATTGACCGGCTTTATTTATTCCAATAAGAATTTTAAGATTCCGATTAGAAAAAAAAAACTATCCGCCGAAGCTAGGTCAAATGTAATTTTACACAACCTTGGATGATTGATGGTCGTGTAATTTTACGTCTTATTCAACGCGAATTTAGGTCTGATTTGATGCTCCAGTTATGTGCATCTAATATAACCGAAAATTACACCTTTTTTTCGTAGTGTGTAGCCTTAGTTATGATCAAAAATAAGCAATTACAATTTAAATCGCAGAAATAATTATACTTTTCTATATAGCAATTCCCCACGAAAACAGAACGACTCGAAAAAAATGTCCGATCATTAGGGTGACCCACGCCGTGTTAGGGTGGTCCAGAAAATTGTAATTTTCGACGATTTTCACAAAAAAAACCACGATTTTTAGCTCTATTAAGAAATTTAGCTTTTAAAGAAAAATTGATTAGAGTTCCAAAAATCTTGCCTAATATTTGAAAAGGTTTTATGATAACCTGAAATCGACGTCGTCGTGCTATCTTGTCGCACCCGCCATTTTGACGTTCCGAGAAAAACGCGTTTTAATGTTTAACCTTGAATATTCAAAAACGAGAGCACGCAATTTAAACAATAACAAACACGTTTTGTTTGGCTCACCATTCTGTACATTGTCCCAAAGTTTGGTTGATGTTGGTTGCTGGAGTCCCGAGTTATAATTACAAATGTTTACGGTAGTCTAGCTTGTACGTGCGACAAACGCATCCTGACTTTCCTGGCCTGAAATCCCTTTGGCCTTTTGTCGCACTTACATCAATTTTCATGGAGTGACAAGATAGCACGACAAGATTGAAACTACTTTCATATGTAAAGTGACAAAAATGCACGGAGTTTTTTCGGTTTTTGTTGAATTTCTCAGGATTGAAATCGAATTTTGGGGATCTGTGAAGGTCAAAAGGTGAGGCATTGTGAGCTGCACAAAATGGCGTTCTTAACTCAATTTGGCCCAAAATGCACGTACGACAAGTTAGCATGACGGCGACGAAATGTGGGAGTGGAGGTCTTGGGACCAACGAGCCTATATTTGAAAATATTTTTATCAGATTCTTCGGGAAATTTTACATATCATAAAAATTTATAATTCTTGAAATAAAATGTTGTTAATTCCTTACAAGTCTTTTATTATTATAATATTTTTTTCGACCACTTGAAAGAATCCTCTCCCAAAAATAATATCATCCCATTCCTGCAGTCACCTCTTCGCTCTGGTGCTGCGAGCAAAACCGTGTTCCAGAATGCACTATTTGGGTAGAATTTCAACGCTCAATTCAATTATCTCTGGCTCTGCTGTACCAGAGCCACCAGGCTTCAGAATGGATGAATTTTGCAAAGTGCTTTCCGCTCTGATGATGGTAGTCTGGCAGCACAGTCAGTACCACTAACCTCTGCGCGATATTGATTCTGCCCAAGCCACGATCCGGCATCAGCTGCTGCGGCTGGGGCGTAATTAGTGGAAAGTGCTTTTTTTACCTCAGGACTTAGGAAATATAGTTTTTTTTCTCGTTTCGCGGTGATAACTATTTTTTGTGAACGATTTTTGAAATTCAATCTTCACCGATTGAGACACGTGATTGCGGTTGCCACGTTGAGTTGGGTGTCGCAATGCCATGGCACGTTCAAGTGTGCTGCAATTTGTCCTCGATTTTCCGGGTTTTTCCAGACAGAGAAGAATCTATCTTTTCCCCTTGGTGGAATCAACGAGGAAAGACAAACGGCAGCAAAAAAAAGTCGAAGTCGAATCCTTCCAGGGATGTCGTACAAGCAGGTTCGCATAGACAAACCTACCCCAAACACGTGTACCTTACATGGGATTCTCTATCTGGGCAGATCAATCTCTCCCAGCGTTTGTATGGCAAGAATGGCATAGATATCGCACACTGCCTAGGAATGCTTCACACCAGCAGCATCCACCTTTTCGTGCTCTTGTGCGGTAACTTTATTGCCGGGACGTGTGTGGTTGGTAGGGAAACTTTTCATAGCTTCTTGTTCACACATTTTCCTCAGCCGGGAGAATGCACGGGTTTTCGTCCTGCGGGTACGATTTTTTTTTTTTGTTATTTCTCGTCTGAAGTAACATATCGATAACTTTTGAACATGTGTTCGGGGATGTAGCGATATAAATGGGGTGAAAAATTAAAGAGACACTAATCTCTCTGAGCTTAAGTTATTCAAAGTTTAGTTGAAAGTAAAAAATTCTGATGCTTGATTGCTATTAACATCATAAAAAATTCAGCCAAAAATTAATGTAAATGATTGCTCTAAAAACTACTTACAGTTTTCCAGTATATTTTTTCCATCATCAACCAAATGACTCACTCCGTATAGTTAATAAGGAAAATTCAACATCTCGAAGTGGAGGAAGGATCTCCTTGAATTTGAAAGTGACATCTGCGCCAAAAGTGCCATTGGATGCTGGAACAACTTCAGGAGCTGCTTCTCCCTCATCGACACGAGAATTCGATTTAACTTTTCACAAGTTAAAATGGGCAAAAGGTCACCGCGTCGTAAACCTGTGAGTGTGTGTCTTTTAGCCAAAATAACAAAGAATTGGTCTATGGAGTGCGTTAGTTTTTAGTTTATGAATGACGTTAAATATTTGAGCGGGTTTTGTGTGGGCATCTTTGGGTTTTACCTTTGGGAAATCAGTGGAGTTCATGGTCATCAATTAAAAATTCTTAATTTTGCTGAATTTTCAATCATTTCTGTAAAGATTGAACAGTTCACTAGGAAACAAAACCATGTGTCTCCATTTGAATTGAAAACTTTGTCACAACAAGCTGGGGTGACTTCTTTCCGCAAAAGTTTCCCATAAAATTGTCAGCAAATTGAGATAAATCCTCAACGAATAGAAAATAAAGAAAGACCAACTTTTTTTCAGGGGTAAAATGATAAAAGCTTCCACTTTTTATGATAAAGTTGTTGAATCTGTTCAAATCTTATCAATTTACCCTAAACTTAGTACCTAGTAAGTTGGTCAATAAAATATTGACCTTCGACTGAACAGAGTTCGAACTGAATATTCTTCTATGAATGCTTTACAGGCGAATAAAGGTACACGGAAAAATTGTCATAGGAATGATGAGGATTTCTCAGTCTTTTTTTAATTAGATCTTATTTTGGCTTCAAATTCAATATTTCTATCAAAAACCACAGATTATTTCATAATTGTTTGATGTATAATATTTCAATACATTCACTTAAAATAAAACTTAACATAAACAATTTTCACATAGACATTTGTTCAGTTTTCGATTCCGAGTCGATAGCTATTCGTGAAGGTGGGTCTACGAGCTTCTTGTGAAATGTTCATTTTCTGAGCAGGATTATAGCCTTACCTCAGGTGAGGAAGTAAAAACTAGATAGCCAAAAGGTAAGTGATTGGATAAGCCAAATACTACCAGAAACAAACTAAAACTAAACAAAATACAGACATGCCATCGCATATGGGGGATTAGGGTGTAATATGGTTGTATGGAAAAAATTAAGTTGCGCAAATTTAGTGAGCACAGCACTTTTTCAGTTCCTTTTGAGGTCCTCAACAACACGTCAAAGTTTGGGACCGATTGGTTTAGTACTCACTTTGCGCAAAGCTATTAAATTTTCCATATTAATTTGTATGGGGAAAACCATCTTTTTTGGATTTTGATATTTATTAAACTCACGTTTCATGCTATATCAATACTGGACTCATATTCAGATGCTCAGGAATGTGCTCTACAACTTTCCCGAAGAGAGTATGGTGCTAACTTGCTCCTGAAAGAAGATATAGCGTCCTCAAAACTCGTCTAAAATGTGATTTTCGAGCAAAAAACACGTTTTAGACGAGTTTTGAGGACGCTATATCTTCTTTCAGAAGCAAGTTAGCACCATACTCTCTTAGTCAAAATTGTAGAGCACCTTCCAGGGCATCCAAATATGAGTCCGGTTTTGATATAGCATGAAACGTCGAATTGTTAAATATCAAAATCCAAAAAAATGGGTTTCCCCATACAAATTTATATGGAAAATTTAATTGCTTTGCGCAAAGTGAGGACTAAACCAATCGGTCCCAAACTTTGGGGAGTTGTTTAGGACACCAAAAGGAACTGAAAAAGTGCTGTGCTGGAAAATCGATTTTTATATTACACCCTAATGGGGGATGCAAAACCGAGGCGTGCCTAACTGAAGCACAGAGCTTATGGCATTTTGGCTATAGAGCAATTCCAGAACAAATCAGAAATTTTTCTGGAACTTTTGTACCCAACCCTCTCCGATTACAATGAAACTTTGTAGATATGTTATTCTAGGCTTTTATAAGCCATTTCTGTATATATGGAGCCGACAGTACTCGAAAATAACATTTGAGAAGGGCGTAAGTTATTTAAATATTTTTGTAATTCGTATCAAAAATTGGTCAAAGACAAAATTATTGGAAATTGGATGGGCTTTCTCAAAAAGTACACTGAAATAAAAATACACGCCACTTATATGAGATGTTTTGATTTTTAAGTTTAAAAATTAAATTTCTAGGTGATGTCACGATTTTTTCGTTCAAAATTTTTGAGGAAATAGCCTAAGATTTTACAAAAAGACTGACGGAAAATGCAGGATGATATGTCTCTCCTTAAAAAATACAAAATTCATTTACTAAAACTGTTTTTTTGAAAAGTGGTCTAAACGCCAATTTTTTTTAAAACAGGTTATGGGAATCGATTCCCCAGACAATTTTGCATAAAAGTCGCCATATTGACCACTGTCCCAAGTCCAATCCATGGGAAGATACAGCGGTTTAAAAAAATGTTGAAAAACTAGGGTTTTGGTGGTTTTTGGCAATTTCTATATGACAGACTTGATTTTTCAGTCTCGTGAACATTTTTAACAGAAAGCTCGTCCAATTTCCCATAAGTTTGCCTTTGACATGTATTCACGAGACTAAAAAATTAAGTCTGTCATATAGAAATTGCCAAAAACCACCAAAATCCCTGTTTTTTTCAACATTTTTATTTTTAAAACTGCTGTATCTTCCCATGGATTGGACTATTCACTATTGGGTTTTAAAAATTTTGACGTTTAGACCACTTTCCAAAAAACAGTTTTAGTAAATGATTTTTGTATTTTTCAAGGAGAGACATCCTGCATTTTTCGACAGTCTTTTTGTAACATCTCAGACTATTTCCTCAAAAATTTGAACGAATAAAAAATGTTACACCACATTTAAATTTAATTTTAAACTTGAAAATCAAAACATCTCATAGAATTGGCGTGTATTTTTGTATCAGTGTATTTTTTTCAGAAAGCCCATCCAATTTCCTATAAGTTTGTCTTTGACCACTTTTTGATACGATGCAACGGCTTCGAGATACAGAAATATTTAAATTGCGAATTACAAAAATATTTAAATAACTTACGCCCTTCTCAAATGTTATTTTCGAGTACTGTTGGCTCCATATATACAGAAATGGCTTATATAAGCCTAGAATAACATGTCTACAAAGTTTCATTGTAATCGGAGAGGGTCGGGTACACAAATACCAGAAATATTCCTGATTTGAGCTGGAATTGCTCTACATGGGAGACAATGGCTATAATCGAATTAAAAATCATACAAACATCAAAAAATTATAGTGTTTTGGAATCAATATGATGGAAGTTATCCATTGTTGAAACATGAAAATTTTCACAAAAATACGTATTTTTACTGTTTTTTGAAAATGCAATTTTTTACTCTTAAAAAACTTCATAATATTTGTTATTGCAATAAGGGTATCAAAAGATTGTATTTTTGTCATACATTTCGAATGTTATACAATTTTTTTGAAAATACTGAAAATTTTCACACAACTACGTATTTTTGAAAAAATACTCAAAATTTCAGTTTTTTTACAATATCAAATGATGTATCAAATGATCATGATATTTTAATAAATTTCGAATGCTATAACAATGTTTATTGAAAATACTCAAAATTTTCACAAAACTACATATTTTCGAAAAAACACTGAAAATTTCACTTGGGTAACAAAAGATCGGAATTTTTTCAAACTTTACGAATGTAACAAATGTTGAAACATTGAAATTTTGAGTATTTTTAGAAAATACGTAGTTTTGTGAAAGTTTTAAAAAAGCAAAGCAATCCACTTTAACGACCCCCGGGTCTTTTGTGAGCTCTGTTGCAAGTTTCTGCTGATTTCTAGGCGTCCGAAGGTTATGTGTGGTGAGTCACCCAAAACCTCTTTTACGCAAATGGACCGACGTTTAACTTCCACATCCGATAGAAGGCCAGAAGGATAAGGCGGGAATCGAACCCGCACCCCATAGCAACATAGGGATCGGCAGCCGATGCCGCTAACCACCGCGCCACGAGCCCTGTGAAAATTTCAAGTATTTCCAAAAAACATTGTTATAGCTTTCGAAATTTATTAAAATATCTCGATCATTTGATACCCATATTGTGAAAAACTGAAATTTTGAGCATGTTTTCGAAAATACGTAGTTTCGTGAAAATTTTGAGTATTTTCCAAAAAATGATACCATATTCGAAATATATGAAAAAATCCCAATCATTTGATATCCATCTTGAAAAAAACTTTAACTTTGAGTATTTTTTCAATAATAAGTAGTTTTGGGATTTGTTTGATATTTTTGAAAAACATTGTTATTAAATTCGAAATGTATCAAAAAGTTCCGTTAATTTGATACCCCTATGGTGAAAAAAATAATTTTGAGCATTTTTTCAAAAAATACGTACTTTTGTGAAAAAATAGAGTATTTTCAAATATGTGTGTTATAACTTTCAAAATGTATGAAAAATCCCGATCGTTTGATACCCATCCTGTAAAAAACTAAAATTGTGAGTATTTGTTTTCAAAAACACGTATTTTCAAAAAAAGTTAATTACATTTGAAATGTATGAAAAATCCCGATCATCATCAGAACATCAGAAGTAAACTGTTTCGTAGAGCAAAAGTTGCTCAAAATGACCTTATAAACACTGGAAAAAGCAAAATTTTCAAAAAAATATTTGGTCACTAGAGGGATTGTAGAGTCAGAAGAAAAAAATAATTTATAAAATAAGAGATAGGCACCTTTAGTAGAAATGATAATTTAATTGTTTTTGAAAATTTTCCGTCTTTCTTGACTTCTAGCAATGGAACCACTCTGACAGCAGGAAAGTTGTGGCGTACTACCACAGAAACCACTTCGGATTCACCGTTCGTGCTCTCCTCGCCAGGTTAAGATCGGTGGTTGGAAAACGAAGCTGGCACCGCACAGACATTTGTGACTGTCGTGCAATTTCCTCTCGAGTCCTTGATTTAAAAGCAAGATTGTGCGGGGGATTGGGGGAGGAAAACTTTGAATTGAATGTTGTAGTCCGGACATTACCGGCAGTCAATCAGAATAATGTGGTGCCTCGTCTGAATACCGAAATTAATCAATTCCTCAAACAAAGCTTGACATTTTAATTCGAAACACTGAAATGAAGTTTTTCCGCTGATTCACGTCGATTAGCCCCCCACGGCTGACTTTTCTCGCTTTACGTGATGAGCTTGAAAAGTTTTCCACCCCTCCAGAGATTACCCTCTCGAAGGGCAATTATCATAACGAAACCGGTATCAGAGCTAAGCACCCGCCAAAGTGAGGCCTTGTTAATCAAAGCCGTGAAAATTAGCGTCGGCACCGAAAAAGCGAAAAGCTTATCGCAATCAGGCTATAGCACCTCCCACCCCACCCTCGAAACAAGTCCTCAATTAATACCGGACTCCCCCGTTTTCCTCTTGGATTTGACGACGAAAAACGGTTTTCCATGCTTTGGCTCATTGTGTCAGGCAAACGATATCGATTTGTGGATGCCTTTCTGATTTCGTGATGAGATGTCCTGATTTCCATAACACAGTTGGCATGAAAGCTCCCTCGTTGTTTGAATATTATTTCGGGAATAATCGGAACCAGTGCGCCATCAGTCGTTACATCGAGTTCGACGGTGGGCTTTTTGTAGTTTAAAAATACAAAAAATTATACATTTTAGACTCATCAATCAAAATGTGTTGAAGTTATTACGAAGAACGGATCAAGTAATGAAAGCAATACAAAATTAAAATTTCAAGTAAAACAACAGCGCGCCCCTGAAGAATCGCAATCTTGGTTCAACATTGGAGCCCTGATTAAATTCTCCCAAATTCGCAAGCAATATCAAGCAGTAATCCTCGTTGATGAAATCGTTTCGTCAAGGTGCCAAACATCAATTAAATTCTACCATCACCACCGCGCTCCGATTGAAGCGATATTTTCCGAGGCCATGAAATTATTCCGGCAATTTTCCGTTTCATTTCTTGTTCTTCCAATTAAGGGCTGCCTTTTCGATGTTGAATAATAATTTCAACCAAGCTCGTCGTGGCAGAGGGGTGTTCCACACCGGCTGGGCTTAATTATGCCACCTGATGCTGCCAAACCCTGCCGGTAACCTACGAATAGTTACGACGACCGGGAGACATTCTCACTTATTGCGCGGTGATTTAGTGCCCAAAGAACGAGCTTAGGCACATAATCATAGCGTGCAGTAATTTGAATGCTTCCGCTTAAAGTTTCGTAGTCTGGTGAATTTACACTGATTTACGCTTTTTTTACTGGGCATATTAAGCATTAAATGATTCATCCTTAAAGCATTTCATGCCACGTTTACCAAAGGTGTACATTTCACCCAAGTTTCACATCTCACAGCAAAGCTTTTTTTTTCTCTTCTCCCCCAAGCAATGAAAAGCCCTAAAAATAGCTCATTTGCGTGAGTCTAGCAGGCAGACTTCAGTGCGGGAAAGAGGAAGAGAAATTTTCCGCTCGGAAAAGCCATGAAAATGGAAAGAGAGAGACAGAAAAAAAAGACGAAGGGCAAAGAAGGCTGCTACGAGGACGAAAAATCGTTGAAGCGTTCAAGCGCAAGCCACCGAGCGATAAAGTTTTCCACGCGGAGCGGATTTTCCCCTCCGTTCATATGGGTAATGGTGGCGTGCTCTTCTGACGCAATCGTTGTTCTTTTTCGTAAATGTTCATCACCCGACGATTTATCTGATTTTTCTATTATAATGAGAGCAACTCTCTACGAAATCGACCGATTTCAACCAATTTAATTTTTTGTATTTTTTTATTTGGCTCAAACTTTGTGGGGGCCTTCCCTACGATTAAAGAAACTATTTTGTGTCATTGGTTTACCTATACAAGTCTCCATACAATTTTGGCTGCTGTCCACACAAAAATGTTACTTAAATATTCAAACAGCTGTAACTTTTGAGTGAATTTTCTGATCAATTTGGTGTCTTGGACAAAGTTGATTTTTTGATCAATTTTTTGTCACAAAAGCTCAATTTCCCAAAATACGTATTTTTAGATTTTCGAGATTTTTTTTATATGTTTTTGAGGACAAAAACTCGCAACTTTTGAGCCATAGAGAGCCATGGTCTAAATCTAAATTTCACGCAAAAACAAATTTGACGTAATTTTTTTTATGTAAAGTTGAATTTCCAATCGAAAAGTACTATACAGATTTTTTGATAAAGGGCTCTGTTTTCAAGATATAGCCACCGAAAGTTTGATTTGAGCGAAACATTTGCAGTTTTTCGATTTTTAAAAATAGTGACCATGAGCGACCATATCATAAAAAATTAAATCAAGACTAACATTTTTTTTTGTTCCAAAATATTTTTTTTTTCGAAAAGATCGGAAAATTTCACGACTGTTTCATGTTTTAATATTGAAAATTGGACCATTACTTGCTGAGATATCGACATTAGAAAATGGTGGGTTGTTTTGATGAGACTTAGAAAATTTCAATTTTCGTGGTTATTTTTCTTAAAGCGGCTGTATCACAACAACCAGAGGTCCAATCTGCAATGTTTCTTAGACAATTTTAAAGCAAATTTTCTGAATTTTCTGATCGATCCCAAACATGCCAATCATGATTATCAGCACAGGAAAACGAATTTTAAATAGATTTCAGTTTGTTAGGCTTTCTATTTCAATAACAAAAAAGATAATCGACCTTAGGGAGGCATTGTGTGATACAAAAATGCTCCTTTACCACAAATTTGGAAAAAAATCATTGCGTTTTCTCAACTTGTTGTTTCTGCACATGGGACATTTATGCGGCAGTTTACATCTTAAAAAATAACTTTTTATATTTCAAAATGTTTAAATTTAAATGTTTAAAAAAGTTATAAAAAGTTAATTATTGATTGTTTTCATTGAAGTATGTAGCTATAATATTTTATTCACATTCAAATCTGGTGTTTTTTTTAAGTTCCAATAAACCCAATTTTCAGTTTTTTGCATTTTGGGTGTTTTTTAATACTCCTGATTCAAGGCGGTTTCAAAAACACCCAGAAAGCATAAACTAGAAATTTGGTTAATTGGACCTTTTCAAAAAAACTCCAGAAATAAGGCCGATGCAAATACTTTTAAAAGCTTTTGTCATTTGGCTCTGACCTGGGTCGAGGAGGGCAAAAACAAAAAAACTAAATAAATAACAAGCAGTAGTCTCAACATTTGAATGAAAAAGTGTTTTAAAAAGCAATTAACACTAGTTAATTTTTTTGCAATCATTAGTTTTTAAAAAATGTAAGATTTGACGAAAACAAAAATTTTAGCGCAATCAATTTTTTTTGCAGTACAGTTTTGAGACAAAAAAAAACGTTTTTCTAAATTTATAATATCTTGAACGATAAAAAAAGCAACCTATAATGATGAAAAAAATTGGAATTTTGAAACCCTTTTTCGAAAATGTTATAATTACTAACTCAGTACTTTTCGATTGATTGGCTTGTATATTAGAAAATGATATTTGAAAACTAGTTTGAATATGTCTTAGGGAAATAAACTGTGCGTCATAAATTGAAGCAACCCACTAAAAATTATCAATACTAAAAAAAATCATACCTCCCCCCTCCACAACCCTTCGTGAACATTGTTAACGTGAAGACTTCCATAATTGTCATGATTTATCGTTCAAAGATATAAATTTTGCGTCGCTTTTAATATTTTGACAAAATTCCTTCAAGCTGTTTAGAATACTGCCCTATGCATGCTTTTTGAAGTAAGCTGTTTAAAAAAAGGGTGCCACGATATCTCCAAACTGTATCGACCAAATCGGCTCAAAATTTTGGTGAAGACTCGTTAAACCGATCCCGTTTGCATGACGAAGGCCGATTTTCAAAAAGTTTTTTTTAAATAGATAAAACATATTTTTATGTTTTTTTTTAACATAAACTTTTTTCCAGTTTTTCATTTTTATATTTTTTTCAAAACCAAAATTTCAAAATCAGACTTCGTCATGCACACGGGAAATGTCTTGAGAGTATTCACCCGAAATTTGAACCAATTTGGTCAACCCAATCTCGAGATATTGTGGCACCCGTAAATAAACTCGGTGTTTCGAGAAAAACGCTCAGAAAGTTTTACAGAGATACCCGCTGACTCGATTTCTAATGCAAAAATATGTATCTGTTCCAATTTTGAGCCAAATCGGTTAAGGCTAAGGGGTAGGATGTAACAAAATTGACTTTTTTGCGGGCATTCAGGGGTTTGTTCCGGTGAGCATACTGAGCCCAAATCCCAAATATGAGCTTGATTGGACGTAACAGGAGCTGGCGCTCCGACCTTCAATTTTAAATGCGAGGTGCGACGCATATCTTTTTTGCCGGGGACGATTTTTCGAAAAAATGCCAAACTTTGAAGGTCTGTACCGAGCTCCAGGGTGCTGAAAAAAAAAATACATATATTCTTGGGCAAATTTCATCGATTTTTTCAATGGTTGTTAAGCATGAAATCTGGATGAAATACCTACGTACTCAGTTGGATTGCTAACTGAAAAAAAAATATTTTCATTGAAAAGCATCTTAAAAGAAAATGTGTCCAACTTAGTGGTGAAGATTCTGTCAAATTTATATAAAGTAGTATACCTTGGACCACAGCAGTGAAAGGTTGTTGTATATTTTAGTTACGTGAATTTAACCGCATTCAAAGGAGTTGTGTTAAAATTGCATTGGACATAACAGGCACCCAAAACTTCTATATTTAACACCCAAACCCAAAGTGACTTTCACTCTGGTTTCTACGTTAAGGGAGCACACGTGTGCCTCGGCAGGGCTAAAGGACGAAGCTTTCAATCGTTGGACGTTGACGTGTACGAAGACCAGACAGCTGTTGGCAAAAGCAGGGACATCCCTGCACTGCCATTTTTATTTGGGGGCCATAAACGGGCCAAAAATAGGCTTATGACACACACGCTCAAATTGGATTAGCCGTTGGAAAACGGAAAACGACGTTGCCGGGTGTGTGTCGTTATGGTTCCTTGAATACACGCTGCTTATCGCATGGGTTCCCAATTTTTGACAGTTCTTCAGACAGATTTCCGAACCCAAATCGATACCACCCTTCGCTGTGAACGGTTGGCTTCGGGGACACACACATACACAATAGAAGATGGATGTCGATGCCCAATTTTCCGTGTGTGGGAGTGCCAAGATATGGATACGTTCAGCTCGTGGGATCGCTGGTAAACCGGTCCATTAGCGTCAAATCTGTGGCCTCGCCGGCCTGGATTTGGATCCGATGAAATGGAGCTTACACGATGAGTTGGCAATTTTGTGAGTAGAGTGAAAGTATGCCGGCGATGAAGAGATTTTCTTTGTAGTAGTTAATTTTTCAAAAAATTAAATTTCTTCATGAATTTTTGATAACAAAATTAAGGCAAATGGATTTAAAATTGAAGCTTTCCAATACAAAATCGCCTAAATTAATTCAATGCTAAACGTGTTCATACAAAAAATAGTGTAAAATGGCATTAATGATAGCAAAACAAAAAGCATTGTTCAACTGACAAACGATCAAATGCCAATCAAATTCATATTAAAAAATTTCTTCATTCAAATCTCAATGATTCCAACTAACAAGTTAGTCGCTTCATAGAAAGATGTTCGTTTACATCGCCGTGTTCGTTGGCCTGGCAGTGATTCAGACCTCAGCAGTTGGTACATTCTGCCAACTTGGTGATTGTTCACTAACAAATTCGTCAAATTTCTCGTGGATTGATCTTGCCGAGGATGAATTTTATGTACCCCTGGAGCCACCCAATCCGGCCGCAGCAGATCCTGAACATCTGTTCAACTTGATATTCGATCCATCAGAGAAAAGCTGTAGATTTCTGAGAGTAGGAAGATTGTTTCTCGAATTTGGCAAATTTGCATTTCTGTTTGAAGTGTTATGTGCATCCAACGTTCATTCATCGTTTGTAATTTTATTTGACGTGGATACTCAACAAAATTACAATTCAACAGTGATTTCATGTATCAGACGAGACGCAGTAAGAATAAACCAGGCAAAAAAGTGTGGCTTCTTTGCGCATGAGAAATTAAGGTTGACTTTTTCCGAGAACGCGGATCAGCTGCTGATGGAGGACTTGACCGGTGAAGGTCCAAATCGAACGTCACTATTGCTGCAAAAGACCAAATATTACAAAAATATGTTGTGTACCTGCAACGGTCTCCAGACCTACTGGTGGCAAAAGTATGGATGCATCCAAGACGCTGAGCGGGAAGTTTTAAATGTGAAACTCGCTCTAAATAGTAACGAAACCTCGGATGCAAAATGAGTCGAGTTGAAGTGAAATAAATTGAATCATCAATGAAAAAGTTTGGATGAGTAAGATTGACTTTTATCTTCTTCTATCTATCTATATACATAAAATTTTGACGATTTGGTTCGAACGCGAATCAGTTCAATATGAAGCGTCGGATCGAGGTGCTTTTTGTTGCATTGGGTTCGTATAAGCCCAAGGAAGGTTCTTACGCTAACTAATTGACACTTTGGCGACTCTGGAACCACTTCCGGAGAATCGGCAAATTGTATGGAGAAAGTAACGTAAAATCATATTTTGACCACAGGAGGCTGAATAAGTACGGCACGGTTGATTCCTAAAATCTACGGAGTTTTAATGTCAAAGTTTCTCGTATGTCATGAATTTATTATAATTATCTGGAATCATTTTTTTAATGAAAAACGATAATAAAGGAAATTATTGTATGTTTGGTAGGTTGAAGACTCAAATCAAATCATAAACTATTTAATATTTCAGTGAAAAAAAACTATTGGAAATTATACACCCGTACAGTTGATATTCAATCATTAGTTTTCAAAAAATGTAAGATTTGACAAAAAAAATGTTAAATAAGCCGCAAAGGCTATGTACTTTGAAAATTGGTCAAAATTCCAAAGATTTTTGAATTTTCCAAACCTAAAACTGATTCTAAACGTCATTTGATTGCACTCAAAATTCCATTAAATATTTGAACATTAAAAAGATATTTTTTATACTTTAAAAAGATATGTTGATAAAAGTCATTATTTTAAACTTCTGAAAGTGTCATGATTTTCTCAATAAACATGATTTTGAATCGGAAAACGAAATGCATTTTTGGATTTTTTGGATAATGTTCCACTAGGAGAAGTTTGAATAAGTTGGTAAATAATAATTAATATGTGCTTTTGAAACACAATTCAAAAAAAAATCTCCAAATTTATAGGTATTAAAAATTCAAGGAATTGAAATTAAGGTGAAATGCATGAGAAATTGATGAAATTTAAAAATATTCAAAGTTCAAGAAATTTAAAAAAAATCCAATAATTTAGTTAAATTTGATAAATTTATGTTATGTAATAAAATAAATGAAACAAAATAAAACTTTGAAAAATTCGCGAAATATTTGTTTAAATAAGGAATTCAATGTTATTATATCGAAAGGCCTAATTTTGCTTGCAAACAGTGGCAACTTTTAAATTGAAGAAATTCAAAAAATCAAGAAATTTAAATAATCTAATGAAATTAAAGAAATGTGAAATTTGTAGGAATAGACGAAATTTGATAAATTTTTATATTTAAAAAATACAAATAATTCATAAAACTCAATAAAATGAAAGAAATTAAAAAAAAAACAAATTGAAAAGTTTATACATAAAAAAAAGTAAATCAACGTTGCTTTTAAAGGTGTGTAACTTTTGTATGTGAATTCGAAAATAATGATAATTTAATAAAATTTCAAAAAAAATCAAACCATCCACTTTAATGGTCCCCAGGTCTTTTGTGGTCTCTCTTGCAAGTTTCTGCTAAAATTTTAGAAATTAAAATGAAACATTAAAAAAATCTAGATATCCAAAAAATCAGGAATTTTCAACAAATAGTAATTCAAGCGTACTTTATCAAAATGTCTGATTTTGTTTTGTTAGCGGTGACAAGAAACATAAGATGTTAATGAAATTAAAATGATTCAATTAAGTTTGAGAATTTTGAGAAATCAGGTTATTCAAAAAATATAGAATTCAATGCATTAGTTAAATGCAATTCTCAATGCCTGGCAACCAATGAAAACAGCTTGCCAAAATGTTGAAGGAAAGAGTTCAAATTCGCAATGGCCTTATTTATACTTTCAAATCCTATCAAAAATCGATGATGACGATACACTTGTGTTTTTTTAGATTTCTACGTAGAATTGTTTTAGATTTTGTTTGAATTTGTCATTTCTAACAAAACGCTGGTCTTCAAAAATTTGGTTTTTTCTTTAACTCTCTTTTAATGTGTTTATCGGCTAAAATGGGTATGAAACGGATTATGTCTCAAATTCATTTGAAAGTACTTCAAATTTACTTTCCAAATTTGCCAAACAAAAGGGGATCACAAAATTTTATACAATACTTGAATATTTTAAAAATGTATGATTGCAAAACAACTGGGCAAGCATTTTAAAACATTTTTTTCATTCAAATGTTAATTCCATGGCCTGTAATTTCAATGTTTACCCTGGACTTTGGCCAGAGTCGAGGGACATAAACTCCAAAAAATATTTACAACGGCCTTACTAGATAGGTGCTCTCGAATAAGTACCTTGGTTATGTTTTTGGAACACCATGCACGTATAGCATTCTTGTGAGCGAATCCGTAAAATCTATGTTGACGACTCAAATTAGTACCGATATCTCTGTACAACGTTGTCCATTTTGTTAACTTTTGTCTCGAAATCCAGAAAACTGTTAACGCTTTTGATTTTGAAAACAGCAAATGTTTTTGAACATGGATTTAACTGTTCTTAAAGATTTGTGTGTGTGTGTTTATAAACAAACAATGTTCCAGTTACGTTTTAATTTTTTTTTCATATTTCTGTGAAATTTTATTTTTGATATTTAAAATATAAATATTATTCTTCCAAAATTTCTTTGGGGGAGAGGGGGGGAGGCACAATGTATGGGCTGCCCCCCTCGCCTAATTTGGGGGGGGGGGGCAAAAAGTACCGTGCCCCCCCCCCTCAGAGTCGGCGCCCCTAATCGTAATGATATCAACACAATGCATTGTTCAAACAATTAAAAGCCAATCAAATTCATACTAAAATTTCTTCACTTTCGTTTAAAGCTGTGTGATTTCAACTATCATGTTCAGTCGCTTTCCAGCAAAATGTTCGTGTGCATCGCCGTTTTCGTTGTCTTAACACTCAAACGCTCGGGTAGTCATTTGACCCCTATTTTTTTTCTTAGAAATCCCATAACTTTTGATAGAATTGACCAATTTGGATGCTTTCGGTTGCAAAAGATCCAGATTTGTCTATATTTTGAACTGCCAGATGGGGGACAAATGTGGTCCATTTACCGGAGATATTCCGGATTCTGTTGGCCTCGGCCCTCTAAATGGATATTTGGCCAATATAATAAAACTTTCAACAGAAAAATTTCGAAATGATGCAAAACTACAAGGCATCATCCTAATACATCATCCTGCAAAAATAATTGACATGGTTAAGTCCTACGGGGCAGCGGAGCCGGTTCCAGTTGGGCAACAATTGACATCAGCTCAGTGAACCGTTTCCGGATAGAACCTGTTCCGGTGCCCGAAGGTCTTCAGCATGTCATGTATCTATGCAGGATGATGTTTTCGGATGATTCCTTGAAGTTTTGCATCATTTCCGATTTTATTCTGTTGAAAAGTTTTATTATATTGGCCAAATATCCATTTAGTCAAAGAATCTATCTAAAATGGACCACATTGTCCCCATCTGGCAGTTCAAAATATAGACAAATCTGGATCTTTTGCACCCGGAAGCATCCAAATTGGTCAATTCTATCAAAAGTTATGAGATCTTTAAGAAAAAAAATAGGGGTCAAATGACTACCCGAGCGTTTGAGTGTTAATAAAGCCCCAAACCTCAGCAATTGGCACATTCTGCCAACTTGAAGATTGTGCACTTACAAATTTGTCAAATTGTTCGTGGTTTGATCTTCCCGAGGAAGAATTTTATGTTCCCCTGGAGCCACCCAATCCAGCAGCAGCAGATCCAGATCACCTGTTCAACTTGATATACGATCCAACGGAGAAAAGCTGTATTTTTCTGAAAGTAGGAAGAATAATCTTAGACAATGGCAGATTCGCGCTTTACCTCGAGGTGCAGTGTGCATTCCAACTTAATGGGAAGCTTATAATATTTTTTGACGTGAACTTTCAACAACCAGACAGTTCAGCATTAATTTCGTGCATCAAACGAGATGCCGTAGGAATGAACCAGGCAAAAAAGTGTGGATTCATTGCTCGAGAGCAACTAAGGCTGACCTTTTCTGGCAACGGGGATAAGCTGGTGGTGGAGGATTTGTCCGGTGAAGGTCAAAATCGAACGTCACTATTGCTGAAAAAAACCAAATATTACCGAAATATGGTTTGTAACTGTAACGATCTCGAGGCTTACCATTTGGAAAAGATTCCATGTATTATAGACGCTGAGATAGAAATATTGAACAGGAACCTTGTTCCGAATAATAATAGATCTTTGAGTGCAAACAAAGGATAAGTTTGAGTTGAGAATAAACTCGTAAAAAAATATATACGTTTGAAGGTTGGGTATAAAAATGGTTTTTCATTACTAGTTTACTGCCTATGTTCGCATAAATGTCTGTTATGCAAAAAACATCCAGTGAGAAAAACGCATTTGAAGTTTGTCCAACACATAAATGATCACAAATTATTTTATCAGTTTGAACAAATTTTCGAAAAATTTCAACGGTAACCGTCAATATTTTGACAAAAGCATTTTTTACGATGGCAAACTTCGTTATGATTCACAATTTTCCCAGTATGTCCGGAAAGTTTAATCAATATCACAGTGTGCCTTCGGTATGCCCAAAGAAGCCATTTTGCATCATTAGGTTGCCCATATATTATTCCATACAAATTTGGTAGCTGTCCATACAAAAATGATGCATGAAAATCCAAAAATCTGTATCTTTTGAAGGATTTTTTTGATCGATTTGGTGTCTTTGGCAGAGTTGTAGGTATGGATAAGGACTACACTGAAAAAACTGATACATGGTGAAAAAACATTTGGTGATATTTAATTTAACTTTTGTCGCTAAAACTTTATTTATTTTTATTAACACTATTTTTATTTTTTTTTAATTTTTTGATATGTTTTAGGGGCTAACTTTTCAGAAATTTCCACGTTGTGCAAAAAATCGTTGACCGAGTTATGTTTTTTTAATCGATACTGATTTTTTCTAAATCTAAATATTGGTCGCAAAAAGTATTCAACTCTATTTTCCGATGTAAAATCAAATTTGCAATCAAAAAGTACTGTAATGAAATTTTGATAAAGTGCACCGTTTTCAAGTCAAAGCCATTTATAGGTAACTTTTTTGAAAATAGACGAAGTTTTTGACTTTTTTAAATTTTAATGTTTGCCCACTTTTGAAAAAAATATTTCTGAAAAGCTGAAAAAATTCTCTTTATATTGCTTTCTTGAATTTTGTTGATACGGCCCTTAGTTGCTGAGATATTGCCATTCAAGTGATTAAAAACAAAAAAAATGATGTTTTCTAAGTCTCACCCATACAACCCACAATTTTCTAATATCGATATCTCAGCAACTAATGGTCCGATATTCAATGTTGAAACATGAAACATTCGTGAAATTTTCCAATCTATTCGAAAACAATATTTTCAAAAATTTTAAATCAAAACTAACATTTCAAAAGGGCGTTAAATTCAATGTTTGGACTTTTTGAAATGTTAGTCTTGAATTAAAAAAAATGTAAATATTGTTATCGTAATGATCAGAAAATTTCAAGAATGTTTCATATTTAAACAATGAAAACCATTAGTTACTGAGATATCGACATTAGAAAATGGTGGGTTGTTTGGGTGAGACTTTGAAAACATCCATTTTCCTGTTTTTAATCACTTACATGGCAATGTCTCAGCAACTAAGGGTCGTATCAACAAAGTTTCAGCTTTTCCAAAATATTTTTTCAAAAGTTAGCATACAAATACACTAATTTAAAAAAAAAATCTGCTTATTTTTCAAAAATGTTACCAATAAATGGCTTTAACTTGAAAACGGTGCACTTTATCAGAATTTCACTACAGTACTTTTTGATCGCAAATTTTATTATACATCGGAAAATAAAGTTGAAAACTTTTTGCGATCAGTATTTAGATTAAAAAAAAATCAGTATCGATTTAAAAAAAACATAACTCAGTCAACGATTTTTTGCACAACCTGGAAATTTCTGAAAAGTTGGCTTTTGATGTCCCCTAAAACATATAAAAAATATAAATAATGTTTTTTTGTTTGCAAATCAACTAATAGTGACGAAAAGTTAAATAAAAAATAACCAATTTTTTTATCGGGTATCATTTTTTTTCAGTGTAGTCCTTATCCATACCTACAACTTTGCCGAAGACACCAAATCGATCAAAAAAATCCATCAAAAGATACAGATTTTTGAATTTTCTTACATCATCTTGTATGGTCAGCTGCCAAATTTGTATGGAATATTATATGGACAAACTAATGATGCAAAATGGCTTTTTAGGCATACCGAAGGCACCAAAAAAGTTAAAAAAAAGACCGATTTCTTAGAGAATTGTTCTGTACTAAAAATGATACAAAGTGAAATAATAGATTTAGAATTCTAGAGTTTGTTCAGAAACATGCGCAAATAAACCAAAAACCAATTACATGGCTAAGATTTATAAAGACGGATGTTGTATTCTTTCCACAAACCAAAAAAAAAAAAACACAGCCTCATATTTAATTCCTTATCAACCAGAGAAACCCTGGTGGCCATCACCAGCTTCCCCAGAAAACCACAAACTGACACAAAAACTTGTGCCGCAAAAGACACCAGATTACCTGACCGTCCGTACGAGTCCGCACCTCAAACCTCTCTGAGTGAGAACGAAACGAGACAGATACCATCTGACCCAATGTCCTTTGCTTGAACTCTAATCCCTCCCCTCGTGACTGTAGTGTGATGTGTGCATTGCTGGAGTAGTTCATGAAGCCTTGCGGATCGACGTCCACGTGTGTGTGTGTCTTTTTGCAGCAACAAATTAATCTCTACTACTAAATCTGGTGCTTCGTCTTTCCATCCCAATACCTCTTCCATTACACGATAAATTATCTTCGCAAAGTACACAAACATGGGCCAAAATTGCACCAAACACACACAATAGATCCACACTTCCGGTCCATGAATCGCGGACGTCCCCGGACGTCGAAGGGATGCAAACTGCCCTCTGTGTCCGCATGATGTTATCCTTTCTGCAGTCGGAGATGGGAAGTTCACTGATAGTATGGAATAGTTGACGGTAGCAAACACCATTGTTCATCTTAAAAATATCGATTTTTTACAATTTGTTTGCGTAGTTTTGTCACTTGTCAGGCTGGTAAAAAAATTATTTGCAGTTTTTGTCTCCCCCTATTTTATAAAAAAAAACTGCAATATATCAATGAAAAGTTAAGTGCGATCAGCTGAAATCAATTTAAACTTCATTCCCCTGCGTTTAGAATCATTTTTAGCATGTTAGGGATGATTTAAAAATCTTTTACATTTTAGAAAATTTTCGATGTTCATTATCGCAAAATATTTTTTATCGCTAAAATTTTTGTTTTCGTCAAATTTTACATATTTTGAAAAGGAATGATTGCAAAACAACTGAACTAGTGTAAAATGCATTTTTAAACACTTTTTCCATGCAAATGTGGAAACTATGGCTTGTTATTTCAATATGTATTATTTGTACATTTTTGAAAAAAAATGTATTTTCTCATAAATTTGAAAAATATTTGCAACGGCCTATGCTGAAAATGCTGTTCAATTCATTCATCAATTCAATTAAAGTTTCATTCATAGTTTGAATTAGGCCCTTTTGAAATGTAAGTTTTGGTTTTCTAAAATTATTTTTTTCACAATGTTTTGAAAATTTCACTTGAGTTTCTTTTTTTTATAGATGGACGTGAATAAACAATTAAATTTTTTTTTCAGAAAACTTCAATCTAAAATAGGCTTTAACTCTAAAAGGGTGCAGTTTATCAAAAATTTACAAAGGTACCATTTGATGCAAAAATTCAACATCCAACAATTATTTGTAAATTTTTTTGGTAAATTTTTCGATACATTCTTAAATCACAATTAAAAACAAAATAATCATAACTTGATGAAAGCTCAAACTCTCGTATAATTTGGTTAATATTTGCGTAGCAATTTTCTTCAAACAGCCCTACAATTTGTATGGAGACTTATATGGAGAAACCAAAGATGCAAAATGGCTAATTTGGGCCTAAGGGATCGATGGGCAGAGTTTTATCTAAATTCAAAAGTACAATTTAAAGTCGACCTAAAAGGTAGGAAATTGGTAAATAATAAACCTTTACCTCACAAAATCAAACATTCATGGATATCTTTGTAACTGAGCTGGGGACTTCTTTAAAAATATTGAGGATGATCAAGGTAGTAAACTGAGCAATTTTATCATTTATGCGATTATAATGGAAAATAATGTGTAAATTCATTTAAAAAATTTGGTGCTTGGTTCTAAATCCAGTTTTTTTAAGTGAAGGTTAACACGCAACCTTAAAGGAACTTTATGCGAAAACGTATAATATTTAACCTAATAAGAAACAAAAATCCTACATGGGTAATTCTCTACCAACTCACACGAAATCGGGAAAAGTTGCCCCAAGCCCTCTTCGATTTTCTTGAAACTTTGTTCTAAGAGATAACTTTTGTCCCTAATCACGAATCCGAGGTCCGTTTTTTGATATCTCGTGACGGAGGGGCGGTACGACCCCTTCCATTTTTGAACATGCGAAAAAAGAGGTGTTTTTAATTTTTTTTGCAGCCTGAAACGGTGATGAGATAGAATTTTGGTGTCAAAGGAACTTTTATGTAAAATTAGACGCCCGATTTGATGGCGTACTCAGAATTCCGAAAAAAAAAACGTATTTTTCATCGAAAAAAACACCAAAAAAGTTTTAAAAATTCTCCCATTTTCCGTTACACGACTGTAAAAATTTTTGGAACATGTCAATTTATGGGAAATTTAATGTACTTGTCGAATCTATATTGACCCAGAAGGGTCATTTTTTCATTTAGAACAAAAATTTTCATTTTAAAATTTCGTGTTTTTTCTAACTTTGCAGAGTTATTTTTTAGAGTGTAACAATGTTCTACAAAGTTGTAGAGCAGACAATTACAAAAATGTTGATATATAGACATAAGGGGCTTGCTCATAAACATCACGAGTTATCGCGATTTTACGAAAAAAAGTTACTTTTTGCGTTTCTCTTTGTTTCGTCGTCCGTGTCAGTCGCGGGTGACCATAAACGGCCATGATCGATGACGACCAACTTTTTCAAAACTTTTTTTTCGTAAAATCGCGTAAATTTCCCATAAAATGACATGTTTCAAAATTTTTTACAGTCGAGTAACGGAAAATGGGAGAATTTTTAAAACTTTTTTAAGTGTTTTTTTCGATGAAAAATACGTTTTTTCGGAATTCTGAGTACGCCATCAAATCGGGCGTCTAATTTTATATAAAAGTCCCTTTGACACCAAATTTCTATCTCATCACCGTTTCAGGCTGCAAATTATTGAAAAACACCTCTTTTTCGCATGTTCAAAAATGGAAGGGATCGTACCGCCCCTACGTCACGAGATATCAAAAAACGGACCTCGGATTCATGATCAGGGACAAAAGTTACCCCTTAGGACAAAGTTTTTACGCAAATCGAAGAGGGGTCGGGGCAACTGCTGTGTGAGTTGGCGGAGAATTACCCACATATAAATGAAAGTGAAGATGTTTTTTTCACATCTCTGCACCTTCAGCCATCTCTCTCTCTCTCTCTTTCATGATTTTCACTGTATGTGTGTATGTGTGTGTGTGTGCTTAAATCGTGAACAACAGGACAAAGGCCACCACGGTCGAGTTTTCCCTTCCCCTAATTTATGACCATTTTTCCCGTCGTTGACCAGCGGACAAAAGGCCAAGGCTCGTGACCTGGAGAGAGTGTCGTGGACGAAGGCAAGCGCAGGCAGTTTTCTACTCGCTTAGCCACATGATGATGGATTGTGAGAGCTGGTTTGGGTCCAGCTGGCGGTTGTGAAAGCAACTGGAAGTTTAATCCGGAATCCTTCATTGACTGTGGTCAACCTAATATTTGGGAGGTTGGCTTATTTCTTTCAATTGTTTGTATATTGTATCTTACTATCTTAAAAAACAAACCATTTTAACTGAGAAAAATAGTCACATGCTTGGCAAGCTTTTCCCACGTGTCCCCCCATCATCATCATCCGTCCGGCTTCGAAGTCATGCCCAGGCCGTGTTCCTCAGTCACAATGAAAGTTTTATTCGCGTGCTCTCGTTGCATTCATAAGCTGACAAGTGACAGCTGCTTCTGCTGCTGCACTTCAGCGCATCGTTCGTCCTGCAGACCCCCGAGCCGTTTATTCTGCTTTTATTTATTCTAAAAATAGCAAACATTCACTGCAGACAAACCCGACCCTCCTCCTCGAGCACATCCTTGTGCATAAAGCAATCATCACCAGATGGCCTCCGTGTGCCGAGGGAGGACGGGGTGGAATCATAAAATCCGACCTGCATTCTTCCGGTGCGGTACTGCCCTGGTGTCCGGAACCGCTTTCCAGGACCAACCAACCGTACTCCAACTTCGCCAAGACCACTGCTGCTGACGATGACAGACCGTGGTCCACGTGGTGACGTGATGTCGCTTCTGCTAATGGTCTCTCCGTATACTCTGTCAGCCGGGATGAGACCAGCAGACCAGGATGACAACTCTTCAAGATGTCCCGTTGCACCGACGGTCGGTGCTCGACAACAGACGGAAAAGTTTACTGAAGCACGTCCTCACGGCCAGCATGTGGAGAGAACACCCCCCTCCCTTGGTGGCCACAAGAGGTTTTGACGTTTTGTCGTGACTAAAAAATGAGGACAAATTAGTCACTTCCATTGCATGAACGCGCGCAGCAGTGTTCAGGGTTTTGGCTGAAGCTCTCACGACAAGCAGGTTGAAGAAGACTGTAAACTTTACAGTGTAAAGGTCATCGAGCATGAATGTTTTGGAAGGCAATCTATGTTTGCGATTCAGAGCGGTAAATTCCCTGAACTCGAAGTTGGAGTTGCTAAGTCGAAGTTCGAGAGTTAATTAATTTAAAACAACTTTGCAAGGGAGTCGTTAAATCTTCAATATCCGATGTTGAAGTCAGAGCCAAAGTACCCGACTCCACAGCCCTGGTTTAATCACCTTTATGTTTATAGGGATCACAAAATATAATCGAATTTCCCCCAAAAAAAATTCCAATACACTTCCCAGTCAACAACACAACCCGTAATCGATTGCTTTTCTGCTTTATTCCCAATTCAATTTTCCTGCCACTTTGGCACAAAGGCAAGCAACAATTTCCAGAAGAGTGTCCTGGAGAAAAAAAAAACCTCCAGTCTGTTTTGTGTTATTACAATCGCCAAACCATGCAATGAACCAAGCACAAGGGCATTAAACGCTGAGGACCTTTTTGCAGTAAGAAAATTCCGGTTCGGCCGGGTCGGGATTTTCTCCAATAACAAGGCAAAGGATTGCCCGAAGGAAGCGATTTTTGGTCGGTCGACCGACCTGGCTTCCCGGTTTTCACAATTAATGAGATATTCGATTTCGAGAGCGGTACGGTTCAGTAAGTTGGGTCAAGTTGGTTAAATCGCTTTGGGATTTATGCTTTTAGTTGAACAAGTATCGATTTGGGATGGGGTTTTTTTATGGTATCGAAAGCAACAGGTTTTGGCGAGGAAAATATGTTGCCACTGTAGATGGTATTTGCTCCAATGAAACAAATTAAAATGGAAATTTCTTCAACTGGTTTGGGCATCAGGAGTTTTAATAATGTATTGCAAAAAATGCCTCACGGCAAGAAAAAGAAGCGGTCCTCACCAGCAGGATCGGCAGATTTGAAGAAGTTAAAGAATGTCGAAGCGCTACCTGCAAAGCCAGGCAGTTTGAGCAAGGACGCTCAAAATTCGTCTGGAAACCAGTTTGCTACCCTCCCGTGGACGTGAGCGAGAAGGAAGAATTTGAACGACGGGAAAAGTTGCCACCCATTTTTGTGAAAACATCGTCATCGGATTCGGTGCGAAAGTGGCTGACCGGGTTTATCAAATCTGGTGCTTTACGAGCTTCCATTCGCTTGTGTGCTGATGGACTCAAAATTCTGCTACCTACCAGAAATGATTACAACTATGTTCGGGATTTCCTGAACAACACAAAGATTGAATACTACAGCCATGATGATCCAGGTAAACACCCCATGAAGCAGGTCCTCCGAGGCCTGTACGACATGGCTGTGAGTGTGTTGAAAGAAGAGCTCAAAACTCTTAAGTTGAACGTGATCGAAGTCTTCAAGATGACGAGACACAACAAGAACATCAAGTATCGTGATCAACTGTACCTGGTTCATCTCGAGAAAGGATCGATAACGCCGTCTGAGCTGAAGGCAGTTCGGGCAATTTTCAACATCATCGTGACTTGGGAACGTTATCGTCCAGTGCACCGTGAGGTGACACAGTGTTCGAACTGTTTGCAGTTTGGACATGGTGGAAGGAACTGTTTCATCAAGAGTCGTTGTGCAACCTGCGGAGGTGAGCACAAAATTCAAACTTGCGAAACAATCAACGAGAACATCGAAGCGAAATGCTTCAATTGCGGCGGCGACCATTCTACCAAGAATCGTAGCTGCCCAAAACGAGCTGAGTTTGTAAAAATTCGGCAGCAAGCGACGACGAGGCACCAACCAAATCGTCGCAAAACACCACCAACTTTCACGGACGTGGATTTTCCTGCTTTGGCGTCACCTGGAGCGAGATCTGTTCGAGTGGTTCCAAATCTGCAGCCATTACCGTTGAATCAGCGGCAAAAAGTTGCAGAGAATACAACACCTCCTGGCTTCAGTCAGCAACCGAGGGAAAACCAACCAGCATCAACGGACAAAGGCAGCAGTGACCTGTTTTCACCACAAGAACTTCTGAACATTTTAATCGAGATGACAACAACACTGCGTGGTTGCAAAACTCGCCAGGAACAAATAAGAACGCTTGGAGGATTTATCTTAAAATACAGTTCGTAGTTTACTCGTTCTACTGATTTTGAATTTTTCAATGAATTTATTTTTTTAGTTTTAAGTTAGGATTAGTTGTTAAAGTGATTTTTCTTTTTTTACCCAAATGTATTCAATTCAATGCAAAAATGTATGACAATTTGAAGTTAATAAATTAATGTGAACAGTAAACAATAAGACGAAAAATACAACAAAGATGAAGAGCAATAGGTCATACCACTTAGCATGTAAAAGAAATGTAATTATCATTAAAAAAAGTTCAAGAAAGACATATTTAATTTAAAAAAAATTACCATTTCTTTATTATTTATAGAATCAATATAAAATTATAACTTCATTTAAAAAAAAATACCATAAAAATCACTTTTCTTTATCCTTCTGTATTCAATTTACACTTTAATTAGTTTGAGGTGCTTCACATCCTAATAACTCTCCGCTCGAATCAAACCATTATTTGCTGAGATTTGGTCATTAGAAAATGGTGGGTTGTTTTGGTGAGATTAAGAAAACATTAATTTTCGTGTTGCTTTTTCTTAAAGCGGCTCTATCTCAGCAACCCGAGGTCCAATCTTCAATGTCTTTTGGACAATTTTATAGCAAATTTACTGAACTTTAAAAAAAATATATTTAGAAATGGTCACTTATGGTCACTATTTTTACAAATTGAAAAACTGCAAATATTTCGCTAAAATCAAACTTTCGGTGGATATATCTTGAAAACGGAGCCCTTTATCAAAAAATCTGTAAAGTACTTTTCGATTGCAAATTCAATTTGTTTTTCCATTAAACTTCGATTTTTTCCTAAAATCACTATTTTTTTCAAAAATTCATAACTCGGCGGCAGATTTTTTGACCATGTTTCCCTATGGCTCAAAAGTTGCGGATTTTTGTCCCCTAAAACATATCAAAAATCTCGAAAATAAAAAAATACGTATTTTGGGAAATTGAAATTTGGTGAAAAAAAAGTTGATTAAAAAATCTGCAAATTTTTTTTCCGTGTACCTATTTTTTCTCAAAAGTCCTCAACAATACCACAACTTTGCCGAAGACACCAAATTGATCAGAAAATTCACTCAAAAGTTACAGCTGTTTGAATATTTACATACCATTTTTGTATGGACAGCAGTCAAAATTGTATGGAGACTTGTATGGATGAACCAATCACACAGAATAGCTTATTTGGTCATAGGGAAGGCCCCCACAAAGTTTGAGCCAAATAAAAAAATACAAATAAAATCCTTTTCCGGTTTTGGTAGAGAATTGCTCTAATGCTTTACAATTCTTATCGATAACTTAGTTTTCAACTGTTCAGTGTTCATCAATTTCCACAAACAAATCTGAATTTCAAGATCAAAATTTGATATTTTTTTTTCAATTGAGGGAATTCCTGGGACCTAATGTAACAAATCCCGGCATTCGAGAATTTCCGGTTTTTGAAAAATATTTAGTTTTTTTTTCTGACTGATTGATAAATTACTGATTGATTGATACTGCAGAAAAAATATATTTATATTTTCTTCAGGTTACATGAGTTTTTACAAGCTATCAAGCCATCGATTAATCCTCGAACTAGTTTTGTTGAGGCTGGTACAAATTTTAATTTGTCACCGACTCAAAAAAAAAAAAAATCAAAAAAGTACAAAATTTTAATGGAATAAATTTATCTGGTCCCTCGGCCAGAATCGAGGGACAAAAATTTTGAATACATTTTTGTATCGGCCTAATTGAAGTCACTGTCATAGTCGAAATCAAAGTTTGTTGGAAAATTAATAATCAGACAATTTCCAAAAAATATTAAATTTCCCGGGAAATTTGGGAAATCGGACGCTCTTCGAAAAATGCATTTTTAACAAAAAAAAAAGAAATTACAATTTTCTTATTTGTGTAGTATTGAGCTTCGATTTATAACTGCCATCATTTAGTAGTAGCAACAGTTTTTTTAAATGGGTTTTCTGATCTCCCTGAAACCACTGATTTGTACGGAATTAACCCTCTACTGCCCTAAATTTTACTGTTCTGCAAAACTTTTATTCTGCGAAAAACTTTACTTCTCTTGTTGTATGTTTTTCTTGTTTCATTTTTAGTATTTTAATTTGCGTTTATTTAATGTTTGTTTTAAATAGTATTTGACCTATTCTGCCTAATTTTTTCATGTCTTTGCTTGTTTTTCACTTTCACTTTTTTTTACTTAAAATATAGGAAATTTTAGTAAAAAACACAGCCAAAGTTGACCCCTTCAAAAAATATATTTTTAAATACATTGGCCAAGGCGCATGAAACAAGTAAAACTTCCATCGCCTAAATTTTCGGAAAATTTTAGAGTTCTTCTTTTAAAAGATCAAAAAATTATTAATAAATGGATTTTTGGCGATTTTTTAAATCGAAGCCCGTCTTAAGGCGGGGTTGGAATGCAAAGGATTAAGTTCATGAAATGGTTGTTTTAAAAATACGATTGTAAGATCCTTAAAATACTGTGCAATTTGCATTATGGGTGTAGCAACATTCCTTAATATAAAAAGTAGTTTATGTAATACACTGCAGAAAATATTAAAAAAAAAATACTTTTTTAAATGAAAATTCGTTCAATTTCATTCAATGTCAAAAATTTAAACAAAGAAAGTTAGCATGGAATGCAAGAAAAATTAAGTTAAAGAAAATGGAAAAAAATGCATCCCAGGGTTAACGGCTAATCAACGTGGACTTTTCCGCCGTTTTTCCGCTTTACTGCAAATGTTCTAATGGTTTTTGGTGGCAAACCTTTTTTTTTTCTTTTTTGTTGCTCCCCCCGAGTTGAAGTTCATTCATTATGAACATGTTTACGGCATATTTTACGGCCACCAGGAGAGCACCCTCGGCTCGGTGAAAAGTGAATTTTCCACCCGTAATTTTCACAACCCCTGCCGGAGTGTGTGTGTGTTTTTTTTTAAGTTGCCTGAGAAGTTTCGGCCCCAGAATTGTGTTTTTATTGGGAACGCAAACAGGAATATAAAATTAGTCCTTGCTTCCAGCGAAACGAGCCAATTCCAGGTATTTTCCGAGAGCAGTTTTTTTATTTTGGGTTTATGGACGTCATTACGATATATTAAGGTTCTTTATTGTTTTTAGACTATCTTTAAATTTTACATTTTTTATTCAGCAATTTGCAAAAACAAGTAATTTCGAAAAATAAAAAATCTTCCTCTTGTTTGTCTTAATACTATGTAGTCTATAGACACTACCCAAACCGAAGCAACAAACCCGGCTCCAGAACCGGCAACGAAACGGAAATCCATTAGCATTTTCATATCCTTTTCGCACGGGACGCCTACAGCAAGCCCCTGGTCGGGTTCGATCCTTTCGACCCTCAAGGTTCCGGTGGTGGTCCCATGTTCTGACGCAGGTGCCACAAGTCACACTTCTTCTACGTCTTCCATGGGATGATGGTGACAGCGGCAAACCCTTGTCTCAGACAACGGGCAGACTTTTGCGTTTCAAAAAAAATAAATGCCGGATGTCGGGCAGTGAATTTAATTGCGATTTCAATATCCTTTTATTTTCGAGGAACCGCTGGGTGATGGGGTTTTATTGGAAGGGCGAATCTTAAGGGGAAATAAATTGAGAGTGATTTTAAAGCTTCTTGAATTGATGGTAAACATCACAACTTTTTATGACTGCAATTTTAAGAGGGATTTGGAACACGGCAAGTGTTGATGCTGCACTTTTTTAAGGGGATATCGGATAATCTCCACGGTAAAAGCTTGGTCATGACTTCAACAGGTAGTGAAAGTCAGTTCATCAACAAAAAAACAATTTACGGTGCAAGAACTTAAAAACGATACCCAATATCGAAATTTATCTAAAAGAAAAGTTAAATAATAAAGTAAAATAAAATAAATATAAAAATAACAAGCCATAGTCTCAACATTTGAATCCAAAAAGTGTTTTAAAATGCATTTGACACAAGTTCAGTTGTTTTGCAATCATTAGTCTTAAAAATGAAAGTTTTGATGAAAACAAAAATTTCAAAATTAAAATTTGTGATACTAAAGATGGATTTTTTTTAAATTCAAAAGATTTGTAAATCAGCCCAGATAAGCTAAAAATGATTCTTAACGCATGGAAATGCATTTCAAATTGATTTCAGTGGATTGCAATTTCCATTGAAATTTTAATGCTTTTGGAAAAATATTTATTGTGTTTTTCGGGCCATCCTTGATGAAGGGGGTGACAAAAACTAAAAAAAAGAATGTACCAGCCTAAAACATAAAATGAAAACAAAATTTGTTGACCTAATTTTTTATGTTAAATGGATTTACAAATGTTTTGATTAAGTGCTCCGTTTTCAAAACATAGCCACTCAAAATTAAATTTTGTCCGAAAAATCCCGTTTTTTATTTTTTTAAATAGTGTCCATGATTGTCCATTCCTGTAATTATTTTTTTTAAGTTCAGAAAACTTGCTATAAAATTGTCTAAGATACATTGAAGATTGGACCTCTGGTTGCTGAGATACAGTGGATAAAAGGAAAAGAAATATAAAAATTGTAATTTTCTAAGTCTCACCCAAACAACCCACCATTTTCTAATGTTGATATCTCTGCAACTAAAGGTCCGATTTTCAATGTCAACCCAAGTAACATTTTTAAACCAACTAGCCACCACCGAGTTTTATTGAGGTTTTATTGTAGCATCTTGATTGCTTAATAGTTTTATTTGGGCATTCACCGCAACCAACAAGCAAGAGCTAATTAATAGGTTCTAACAAGGTTTTATGCCTCGGACATAAAACCGGGTGAAAATAAAAGCCGACTGGCTTTCAATAAGGTTTTATAAAAGTTTTAATAGAGGCTTGAAAACCAGATGGCAATGCCATGTCAAACGGTTTTATCGCATGCTTTGTTAAAACCTAGGGTGTTGTAGCTGTCAAGTGCCTATAGGCATGTAAAAAGCTCACTTAAAACCATAAGCTCCTTAAAGAGCATTTATCGCGGCCAAAAAGCAGTGCATAAAAATGGCGCTAAACGCGTGCTCTGATTGAATATGATTGACCGTCATCTTGATTGAAAAAATAGAAAACTGAAAAATTTGATATAAATTTGATGAAAACAGACATTTATGCTGAATTTCTGGTATGATTTATATAGCGATAGATGTTTAAAAATATTTTGAACATTTTTTTCAAAGAATTACAATAAAATATTTTAAACATTAAACACTATGATTACAAAATATTGATTTTTGATGAAGCGAGTTGAATTTTTTGGCTCTATCTCTCCTACATTCATCAATAAAATTTCAACCGCAGCTGAATTTGAGTCATCAATTGCGAGATAAGCTTTCAAATTATTTAGATTACCTCTAATACCTATTATTTATCATCGCCATTTTTGACAACCATCTCCATAATTTCATTTGGCAAGACGAAGACTTATTTTTGCCAAAATAAAACCTATTTGGCATAAGACGTTTGAAGACGTATGAAATGTCATTTTTCCATAACTCCTGACTAGGTTTTAACAAAGGTTTTATCAAGGCTTTGAGGATGTTGTTAGGATTCAGTTATAAAGCCTTGAACTCCTATGTAGGTTTTATAAATAGGCCGTAACTACCTTTTGCGGAGGTCCTTTTGGGTTTTAAGTGGGGTTTATCAAGGTTCTGGGGAGTTTGTTACGACTAAGGGGTTTTAATGTTGGTTTTGGCTGATAGGTTTTATAGCGGTTGTGACAGCTTTGATAAAGCCTAAAATGTTACTTGGGAAAATATGAAACATTCGTGAAATTTTCCGATACAATAGAATATTAATTCAACACAATATTTTGAAATTTTTTGAATCAAGACTAACATTTCAAAAGGGCCAAACATTCAATATTGCGCCCTTTTGAAATGTTAGTCTAGATTAAAATATTTTTTTTCTGAATAGTCTTCATCAACACCTGCAACTTTGCCAATGACACCAAATCAATCAAAAAATTCCTTGAAAAGTTACCGATTTTCGAATATTTATGTACCATTTTTTAGTATGAACAGCTGCCAAAATTGGTTGAAGTTGGTTGTCGGAGTCCCGAGTTATGATTACAAATGTTTACGGTAATCTAACTTGTACGTGCGTCAAACGCATTCTGACCTGAAATCCCTTTGGCCAATTGTCGCACTTACATCAATTTTCAGGGAGTGACAAGATAGCACGACGAGATTGAAACTTCTTTCATATGTAAAGTGACAAAAATGCACGGAGCTTTTACGGTTTTTATTGAATATCTCAGGATTGAAATCGAATTTTGGGGATCTGTGAAGGTCAAAAGGTGAGGCATTGTGAGCTGCACAAAATGGCATTTTTAACTCAATTTGGCTCAAAATGCACGTACGACAAGTTAGCACGACGGCGACGATATATAATTTTTTTAAAACTTGTTTCAAGTTATCCAAAATTTACGATTTTTTTTCGAAATCTTGGCAGCACTGTCAAATGTGTTTTGACCACCATGTGCCATTGCTCTGAAGTTGATTTTTTGTTTTTAATTTTTGTGGGATTTTTTAAAGACACCAAAACGGTCAGAAAATTCGTTGCCAAGATACAGACTTTTAAATATTTTACTAGCCTTTTTTATGGTGACTACTCATAATGTCGGTAAAACCAAAAAATACAAACATAATTTTTTTAGAAGAAGTTCATTCTTGGTAGAATTGCTCAGATTTAAATATTATTTAAATAAAATCTGTCCACATTTTAAGATTAAACATCGTAAGATAAGCATTTGTGATTTTTATTTTAATCCAATGGGCTAAATTTCTTTAAACTTTAGATGTGTTTGAATCAAACAAATAATTTTAACACGTGCCTAATTTGAAATGTCCCGTTTCCCGAGCAGACGGAAATAACTTGGGAATAACATTCTTTGTTATTTGAAAATACTAGGCCAATAACATTTTATGTTATTTATGACAAGATTTGTTATTCGCCGTTATGATTTTTTTGTTATTGGATTGTTATTCTAATAACAGACTAATAACATTTTACGTTATTCTTCGAACAAATCTTTGTTATTATTTTTTGTTATTTTAACAACTAATCCGATCATCCCAATAACGATTGGAGGTATTCTTCCATAACAAAAAATGTTATTCCCAAGTTTTTCTGGCTTTCAATCAATATCAGACCGATAACAAATTGTGTTATGATAACATAAACTGTTATTGAACTCTTATGCAAAAATGGATTTTTCAAGAATATTCCATAACATTTTCTGTTATTTTAACAGTATTTGTTATTGAAATGGCATGAATTTAGTTATTACCGTCTGATCGGGTTGTCGAATTCGATTTCCCCTCTCCTTCAGTGCTGTTTATGTCACGGGAAGCGCTGCGAAATTGAAACTGAAACCTTTTCCATTTCTAAAGCTCCACGTGCCCTGCAGGTTCAGCCATACCCCGTGCCAAGAAGGTGAATAAATAAAAGACTTAGTAATCTTTTTTATGGGATTTCCAACAAGCCTAGGCTTTGCCCGGTATGGGCTATATGCAGTAAAGTTGAGCTTATTTTCTGGGCCTTGTTCTTGAAGGAAATTTCGTTTCGCATTTATTAGACTTTCCTGGTTGATTTTGATACTTTTTGTAGGCAGCATGATTAAAGTCAAAAAGAGAAGGATTTTCTTCAAATGACAAAAAGAGCACAGTATTTGTTTATACTTTTCATCATTAGTGTTATTCTTAAAAATACAAGAGAATTTCTTGTAAAGAAGCTAAGAGAACGCGAACTTTAATAAATAAGCAATATTTCTTAATTAAACTATTTCTCCAGCTATTTTCTTCCCTTCCAAGAAATATTCCTTCGTCAATCGCCGTAGGGCATCGGTAGCAAGTCTCATTTGAGCGGGCCGACTACCTTTAATGACAACCAATTGCCGCCATATCAGAGGCCAAGATTACCATCGGTAATTGGAAAATAAGGCCCTGCCCGGAGGAGCCTCTCCCTCCTCCGCGCGACACGGAGCCATCTCCGGTGACCGCACATCAAACGGTTCTGGATAGAAAAATGAAAATTTCTTCTAGATTGAAGCCAGCCAGCATTTCTGCCGGAAATTGGCCAGCGTGAGGTAATTAGTACGATGGGCGTCAGGCGTTAAAAGTGTCCATGGTTTGTTTTAAGTGGCAAGATCGATTTCCTGTGAGGAGATCAGGTCAATTTACCTTTAGACTTTTTTTCTGAAATCATTATGACATGTTTAAGAAGATTGTTAATTTACAAAAAAAAATCATTATTATTATTAACCATCGGCAAACCAACAAATTTGAATAACTTCATGCCTTTATTTACCAAAAACTGAGACATCAACCCTAACATGCAAATTTTGCAGTAGCCCTAAAACAGTAGAATCTGACACCCAGGGTTCATCAAAAATTAATTCCACGGATCGAAGCACCAAAAATGCCAACCCATCAGCATCTTTGCCATGATAGTTGGAGAAGAATTCCACGCTCGTTTTCCCATTTTCCCAAAGCCTAGAGTAGCAAGGGGAAAGAGACGGGCGCGGGAGACAAAGTGAGTTTTCGTGAAAAAGGCATTAGCCCAAATTGGGCGGCTGGCAAACAAACTCCGGCGCGCACCTGATGATGGGCTGGGAAAATGCTTTTCTATTTTTCATCGTCGTCGTCACCGCTCGAGGGCATTAGAAAATTGAGAGCAAGCAATGGTGACGACAGGAATTGAAATATTAATGGTTTAATGCCGTGCGATCAGCGATAAATTGTTTGCGCGAGAGGTTTTGAATTTTGAGCAGACAAACAAAACGAGGGAAATGAATTCAAAATTCGGCTTACCTTTTTCTCACTTAAATCATACTTTGAAATGTTCCACGAACCAAACCTTCACCAAGTTAAACAATCTTCCAAAAAGACTCGTACACAACCCGTCAATTGCTTCGTTGGAAGTTCGCTTTCAAACAAGTTGGTGCGCGCAGCTTCCGCAAATTGACGCTAATTTACGCCGTCGTGATTAATGAAATTATTTTACACGCTGACTAATTATATTTGCGCTTGATAATTTCCCCTCCCAACTCTGATTCACCGAACCCCGTATGGGGAAAAAAACTGGCATACGGTAGGAAAGTTTTCAACTGTTTGGAATTTTCACGGCAACGAAAAGTGACGAGTTGTGAATTGATTCGTTCTTGGAAAGTTGGCGCGTTTGGCAAAGTTTTGTTGTCACCTTATATGAGATTTTAATGGAGTTTCCACGGAATCCATGATCCCACGCTGCTTCTAGACGAAATTCGATCTGAAAATTTGGCTTAAATCCATTTCTAAAACTTATTTTGAATCTTTTAAAACCATTGGACTTACATAAGAAATCTGAAGTTTGAAAGATTTTTTGATTTTGAAATGGCATGAATTTTGTTATTACATTTTTATTTTGAATAACATTTTTCGTTATGGAAGAATACCTCAAACCGTTATTGGGATGATCGGATTAGTTGTTAAAATAACAATTAATAATAACAAAGATTTGTTCGAAGAACAACTAAAATTGTTATGAGTCTGTTATTACAATAACAATTCAATAACAAAAAAAATCATAACGAAGAATAAAAATCAATATTTTTTCGATGGATCAACTATGGTCCCTTTGGCACGAGCTGTCAACTTTGACCTTTTCTGTCAAGAAGGACCGCGAAGTATTTTTTTTTTTTGAATTCAATTAAACATCCATTCAAAGGGTCATTGTACTCAGAAAAATAAACTTTATCGTTATCCCGGGCAGACGGTAATAACAAAATAAATAATATTTCAATAACAAATCCTGTTAAAATAACAAAAAGTGTTATTATTTTATCCTGAAGTTCAACTTCAAGAAGAAAAAATAATAACAGTTTCTGATAAAATAACAAAATTTGGTATTGGAGTGATATTATATTAAAAATGTTTAATAACACGCAAATAAGAGGAAATGTTATACATTTCAAAAACTCTCCTAATAACAAAATTTGTTATTCGTTCGGTATACTGACTTAGAAATAAAATTACCATAAATCGCACAAATGGAAAAGTTTCTAAGTGTCCATAACAAAATCTGTTATTATTTTTTCTTTTGTTAAATATGTTTAGATCTTTAGGATATTTTTGACCAATTTCGTCAGGGTCATTATTTCAGCCATGAAATGGGGCCCTTAAGCTAAAATTATTCTAAAAAGTTGAAATTTTGAAAGTTGATTTTTTTAATTATTTGATATACCCCCTAAGGGACTTTGCTAAAATTGGCTAGAACTATGGGATAATTTTGACCAATTTCGTCGGGGTCATTATTTCGGCTATGAAATGGGGTTTCAATCTAAAATTAATCCGATGAAATTAACTTTTGAGAGTTAATTTTTTTAAATTTTGTTATATTCCCTAACGGAATTGATTTATTTATTGAGAATTTTTGATGTGTGATTAACAAAAACTGTTATTATTTTCACAGAGCCAGGAAGTCAGAGCTGACGTTGAAGTTCGAGCTGGAGTGAGACCACGGAGACTGCATCGGATTCAGCAAATTTTCAGCAACTTTTACTTGGAGTCGGAATCTGTGAAGTAGGGTATTTTTGGAGCGCTGAAGTCGTCGTTGATGTCATATGCTGCATCCAGAGTCGGAGTTGTCTTCAAAGTATGGATTCAAAGTCGCTTGGAGGTACCCGACTCTGCAGCCCTGACTAGTACAGAGGAGTTATGGCAGCTGCAGGTTTATTTGCAAATTACAAATAAACCAAAACAATAACTTTTTTTGTTGTGGAGACATACCAGTTCAATAACATTTTTTGTTATTATGCTGCTCCACCTCTCCACACAAAATATCAAATCTTGTTATTCCTTCATTATTTCTTATGTGTTATTGGTTTGTTATTGCAATAACAATATAATAACAGTTTCAGTTATTCTTCAAACAAATCTTTGTTATTGATTTTTGTTATTTTAACAACTAATCCGATCATCCCAATAACATCTTCTCACAATATCAAAAACTGACCTTCCCAAGTTATTTCCGTCTGCTCGGGATGAGCAATAATATCACAAATTTAAACTTTAACTTAACCCAACTACCTTTCCAATAATTTATCTAACATCCAGATATATGCGAAAACACATTTGTTTACATAACTTTTGAACTACTTATCAAAAGTTCAAACAATTCAATAGAAACGTATGGGACCCTAAAACAAGTGTAATTCGACTGGTTGACATTATTGGCAACACTCATACACAAATACGGACTAACATTTTTCGATTCGAAGTCCATAGGTTTACGTGAAGGTTATTCTACTAGTTTTGTGTGAAAAGTTCATTTTTAGAGCAGGATTGGTTAATGTTTTTTTTTTTGCAAAACAAAAGTTCTTTAAAATAATTCCCTAAACACGAAAAAAAAATTTGAAATAACAATTTCACAAGTAGGGTGTGGATTTAATAGAAGTTCAACAAAAGTGATTGAACTGTAATTGGTTATGAAATGAAAATATTATATGTATGTTTGACCTAATTGATAAAAAGTACTCTAAATAGATCAAGGTCAAGGTAGACCCTTTTAATACAAGTAGTTACCAAAAAAAATTCTCAAAAACAGGCTATTTTTTAATTCGGCTGAAACTTTTTTGGAATTTCCCAATGACCAAAGGGGGCAATTTGAGTCATTGGTTATTCCAGACAATCAATTCTTCATACAAGTCTGGTAGTTTTATTCATATAAAATATTTGATATACAGTGTCTTTAGCAAACGTAACGTTCAGACAAAAAAGTTACACTCTAAAAAAATAACTTTCATTATTTTTTCACAGCTGCCATATTCTCAAAAACTATGAGCAAATGGAATAAATTTAACTTTTCAAAAATATTGAGTATATTCTTTTACATTTGATTTAACAAAAAAAAAATTAAAGTGACAGCCATTTTAGGGACAATTACAGCTAGCAAATATATATATATTTTTTTAAATTGTTAAATTTCATTTTTGGACTTTTAAAAACAAACTAACAGTTGCATTGGAAAAAACTAAAATATTTTCGAAACTCAAAATAATACCCGGACATAACTTTTTGAAAATGTTTGGCTAATTTCTAAATTTCAAAAAACTTTTTTTTAATGGTTTGAAAATTTTTCAATATGTTTATCGAGATTTTTACAATGGAACCCACAAATTGATTTAAAAAAAAACAACATTTTCAAACTTAAATGGCTTGCTTTATGTGTACTTTATGTTAAAAATAAAAAATCTGAAAGTTGGCAGTGAAAGTGAAAAAAAGGCTCATTTTCCGAAATATGCGGGGTGAATCGATATTTTTCGTTGAGGTGTTATTTACTGATTTTTTTTTGAATGAATGCATTAAGTTTAATTTAGCATATTTTATTTTTGCTTGAGTAATATTTAGATGTTTGTACATGATCAATTAAGCTATGGAATGATTTTTTTTTTGTCTTAAAGTTACTTTCAGGTTTTTTTTCTTCCACTGTAGTTAATTGGGACTGAAGACTGAAAAGGGACATCAGATTTGGAAGCACTTTTGAGCTTTAAATTTAGAAATTTATGAAAATATTTTTGTCAATATTTTTTGCTCCGTAATCTAATCACCCTAAAGCATAAATTTTGCGCAAATTTGGGGTGCCACACATACCGACAAAGATGACATAAGACAAAGATGGCCAGACCATCAAAAAATAAAAGCGCTCTAAATTCGAAAATCAATTTACTAATTTTGTTTTTTTTTTTATGGAATGTGTCTGTTCTATCCGGTTCCAACTTAAACATACAAATTTTGTGCAAAAACCTATCTGAATTTTCAAATGGCTAGAGCAGGTGTTGAGATATGTATGTATTAGTTATAGGAATATTAATGAACAAATAATATGTACATGTTTCTATCAATTTGCAATGATTTTCTCAAAGAAATTCGTTGAAAAATCTTTAAAATTAGTTTAAAGGTTTGTTTTGTAAAAATACATCCTACAAACATTTTTAAGGGTAGTTTTTTGTGTGCCACTCAAACCGCATAATAAATGATTTTATTTATTATTCATAATTTAAAAAATCTAGTCAAAAACATTCACCACTTCTTCTTAACTTCAATTAATGCAAATATTTTCTTTTGTTATTATTTTCATAATTTAGTTGATAAAAATAATAGTTTGCCATACAAAATTTCTAAATGAGCATGAGCATGAGCATGAGCATGAGAGACCACCCATGGTTGTCCTTCTCCGTTGCTGAACAGGACTATAATATCCCATCAGCACAACCGGTCACACGCTTCAACGATCAAATGATGTTTCCCTTATCAACAGCATGCATGAATGCGCTGAAAAGATAAAACATCACGATCATCAAAACTAGAGCCGGTGCGAATAGGAAACAGTCGTTGGCCACCAACGGCGCCCGCCATGTCAGTTTGTAGATCTCGAGGGAATGGGACGGGAATGTTAGTTAGCACAGGCTGCTACCAAGGGTGGGTTCTATAGGATATCCACACCCCCGCGTGTGCCGGAAAACTACTTCTACTTGGGATTTTGTTAGTGGGTAAGGGTAATGGCCAGGATTCAACATAGAGGATGATGATGCGACCCAATAATCAATAAATTTTGTCTAATGGTGTGATGTATTATGCATTCTCAAGGCAAACAGTCGGAGTATGCGGATGAGACTATTCCCGGTTATTTGGTGTTGAGTTTAGCATAAATGATTTAATCTTAGACAGCCGGCTGTTGAAAGATAAAACCAACTAAAATGCGAAAACGCTAAACCGCCCGGATCGAAATACACGCACAATCGGGGGGACAACAAAGACGGAAACGGCAACGAAAATCCTGCGTGATGACCACGACGCGCACCGTTCAAATTCTCCAACGCAACTGTCAAACATCCCGAAACCGCCCGGATCGAAATACACACACAATCGGGGGGACAACAAAGACGGAAACGGCAACGAAAATCCTGCGCGAGGACCGCGACGCACACCGTTCAAATTCTCCAACGCAACTCAGTTTGCCATAAAAAATTTCTAAATCAATGAAAAAAAAAACAAATTTTTCAAAAGTCTTTGTAACTCTCTAGAGTAATCATAATATCCCAGAAAATTCAAAAAAAAAACTTGTAAACAAGCTAAATTCAACAAAACAACTCAAAACCCTTCCAAGAACGCTTAAAAAAGGATCCTATTTGTAACGTAGCCTTTTCTAAACAACAACTCCTTCCGGGAAGGATTAACTTTTCTACCAACGCTCAACATACGCCCTAAACTTTCTGCCACAACGTACTGAAAACCAGCTAATCATCATCAGCCTCAAGTGATCCAATTTTCCACCAACTAAACGACCGTAATCCCACCTTCGTTTTTTGCTTAAACTAGTCGGTGTTACGCAAGAATCATCATGATTGTGTTAATAATTAACCAACTAACGGAAGGAAACCCCGCGGCGAAAACGGAAATCCCCATGATTGATGATAATCCCGCTTTGCCAGACAATTTATAAACGAGGAAGCCCTATTACTGCTGGAAAGCTGCAAGAAGAAAAAAAACGAACGAATGCATTGTGGAGGCAAAAGTGCATCCAATAAATCCTCCCCCAGGGCAATCTGCAACGACTCGCTCTCTTCCTGGCAGGGCTGGCAACACTGCCAAGCTCGACTCTGTGTACTTACTGTGTCCACTCTTCTTGCCGTTGGATTTGCTCTTGTTTTTCCTCGGGTAGAGATGAATCTTGCTCTGTCCGCAGCCCATCCTGGCGGGTTTCGCTACTCCTTCTTTTTTTTGTCCTAGGGTCAGCTACTCCGGAACGGGACAATCTGGTCACTATCCTTAGACCAGCTGGGATGTCACCGAACGCCGTCGCCGCCGGGGTGTGATTATTTATAAACTTGTGAAAGGCTGCAAATTGTAGTATCTTTTTCTCCTTCCTCGGGCGAAGCCTTAATCCAGAAGAATTTTTCTATCACGACTTCCAACTCAGCCGGATTTATGACACACTTATCCCTCCCTTCAAACTGGCTGGCACTAATCCGATTCTTCTGCTCGACTAATTACCCACCGATGTCACCGTAATATTTCACGTGACCCGCCCCCCTCGGAAACTTTTCCTTCTATTTTTCTCCGAATAAAACTTATCCCCCACTAGACGGAACTCGACCCGACCAACGAAAAAAAAACACCTAATTTATCTGTTCAGCACCGTCACCGCACTCACTTTTCCTCGCATAAAACGATCATAAATCTTCATCTTCCTTCCCACCTCAACACACTGGGACACACGTGGCACGTGTCACGCACCACCACGTGTGATGAACGGCTTGACCGGCGCCTCCCCCCCCTCACGACAATTTTTCCTCCTCGCACACACGGGTGATAATTTTCCATCTAATTCCCGGTGACCTAATCCACGGGCGAGAGCAATTCCTATTCCGGGGAAAAAAGAACTGTGAGATTCGGGCACCTGCCGGGATTCGGTCACACGATGACGTTTCGAGCCTCAGAATTCTGGAAAGATTACTGGAAGAAAGAGGAGAATAAATATTCTGTCAGTGTTGCTCAGGAATTTGGCAGGTTTCGGTCAGTCGCCGAGGTATAGAGGTACGTGGTTGAATTGGTTCACTGAGAGAAGATCAATTGGGATGAATGAGGTATAGTTTGTATGAAAACGTTAGGGTGACCAACGAAACCGCAAGTGAATGCCTAAAAAATATGTTCATGCTCTGAATTCATATTTTTGTTTTTAAAATCAACTTTCAAATTTGCAATAAAGAAGTCGAGAAATTCACTTCACTTCACTTATTCTGGTTTATAGGTGTTGAACATACAAACTATTTTCTTTTCAACATATTACCTATCACGGTTATTCTAAAGACCATGCACCACTGGCACTGAATTTAAGTTGATTTATGAGATAACAATGAACCATGCGTTGGAAGTGCCTCTACACAGATGTCAGTTGACAGTGTTGACACAGACAGAAGCGATTATCAGATCAACCTTAGGACAGCTGTGTTGTATAAAAGTTTGATAGATTGCAGTTTTAAAAATACTTACTTTGCCATGACATTGTTTTTTTTTTTACTTTTATTCTTAGTTTAGATTTTCTTTTCCATATACATTCATTCAGTATACATATTCGTTTCGCTAAGAGACGGTGATTTTAGCGGATTGCAGACTGAATTTCACCAGACCAATTTGCGTAGGAATGGATAGTTGGGAATAAACCCAACTCCACCCGAACCAGATTCTCATCACCATGCCAACCGTCCATTGCTGGCCACTCTTATCTTCACCAACCAACCAACAGGATCAAGCAAAGGGATTCGGAAGACGGGAACTGTTAATGCTCCACTTTTTTAAGGGGACAAGGGAAAATCTGAATAGCAAATTATAGGATCCGTAACTGGAACGAGTGGACCACATCTAGACAAAATTCGTTCAGCCAAAGCCGAGAAATTCAAGTGTATAATAAGTATAAAAGAAGGTAGGTCAAATTAAAAAGTTCAATTTTCAAGTGACTAAATAGCCTCTTCTCAGTGAGGAAGAACAATTGTTCAGAAAAATGCGCCTTTTCGACTTAAATCCGCCTGGAGAAGCCAATAAACGAAGGTGTTGGTCAAATATTGATAGTTCATTATGATCTCAGGATAAAAACCTATCATTCCATGACAAAATTTGCCATATTTAATCATTTCAAGCAAAATAATGTAAATGGGTCAAAGCCTAATCTAAACTTCCACTGACGTAAGCAGGACAGGCCCATTTTCACAATGTAAATGCTTGATTTGGTTATTGATTCTAAACGATTTTCGAAAATGTCTTCAAAAAAGAGAAATCCTCTACCTAATCGGTCTTTTTTAATTAATTTTTGTATTTTTTAATCCGACTGAAACTTTTTTGGTGCCTTCGATATGCCCAAAGAAGTTAATTTGCATCATTAGAAGGGTGGTTCATGGATATATGAAAAGACAAAAGTGTTCTATTTCGTTTGCATCAACCGGAATTTCAAAGTTCTATGACCCCAGAAGCTAGCCTGAAAATTTGAGCTCATTTGAATAAGGTTTAGTTGCTCCAGTTTTGATCTGAAGTTAGTATGGAACTTGATTCAATTTAATATGGAGAATTGTAACTTTTTACATGTTCTTATAGAAAATTTCCCAAAACTCTGTCAAATTTTCCTATTCATAGGTTTCTTATAGGTTTTGATCCGAAGAACAACTTTGTAGAACATCGCAAAGTGCTAAGAATTGATCCTGGAAAGATACAGGATGTTTTTTAGAGTTTACTTTTTTCGGCAAAATTTCAAAATATGCTAAAAAAATTAATCTGTATCTTTTCGGGATCATTTCCTAGCGCTTTGCGATGTACTACAAAGTTGTTCCCCGAATCAAAACCTATAAGAAAACTCTTACATGATAAAGTTTTATCGGGTTGAGGAAAACTTTCTAGCAGAAGAGTTAAAAAGTGAAAAATAAATCAATTAAATTTATTGAAATTCCATTCTAACTTCATATCAAAACTGGAGCAACTAAACCATAACCAAATAAGCTAAAATTTTCAGGCTAGCTTTTTGGGTCATAGTACTTCAAAATTCCAGTTGATGCAAACGAAATTGAACACTTTTGTCTTTTTCATATATCCGTGAACCAAGTGAAATTAAAAATCACATTTTTTACCGTGTACAGAGAAACCATTACGTGGTGGTGTTACGCTTTATGTTTCGTAGATTTTTCTTTAACCATTTAATATTTTTACACGCTTCAAAAAGCGTTTTGTATATCTGAAAAAAATCACAAATTAATTTTAAAACATTGCAAAATGTCGCGTCGTTCCAGAGAAATTGACAGATTAGAAAAACGTAACGCACCGCGTTAAAAGAGGTTTCAATGTATTCTAACTTTTTTTTTTTTTTGAATAATAATTATTCATTAGTTTGTCCATATAATTTTCCAAAAAAATTTAGCAGCTGTCCATACAAAAATGATGTATGAAAATTCAAAAATCTGTGTCTTTTGAAGGATTTTTTTGATCGCTTTGGTGTGTTCGGTAAAGTTATAGGTGTGGATAAGGACTACACTGAAAAAAAATGTTAGAATACATTGAAACCTCTTTTAACGCGGTGCGTTACGTTTTTCTAATTTGTCAATTTCTCTGGAACGACGCAACATTTTGCAATGTTTTAAAATTAATTCGTGATTTTTTTTCAGAAATACAAAACGCTTTTTGAATCTTGTAAAAATATTAAATGGTTAAAGAGAAATCTACGAAACATAAAGCGTAACACCACCACGTAATGGTTTCTCTGTACACGGTAAAAATGTGATTTTAAATTCACTTTTTGTCACTAAACTTGGTTTGCAAAAAAACACTAATTTTTTATGTTTTATAGGACATCAAATGCCAACTTTTCAGAAATTTGCAGAACGGGCAAAAAAAGTGAGACCGAGTTATGAATTGTTGAATCAATACTTTCAATATTTCAATTTATTGAAAAATCAGTATTGATTCAAAAATTCAAAACTCGGTCAATGATTTTTTGCCCGTTCTGAAATATTCGGAAAAGTTGGAATTTGATAACATATCAGCAAATCAAAAAAAAATAGTGTATTTTTGCAAATCAAGTTTTTGTGACAAAATGTGAAATTAAAAATCACAGAAAAAAATTTACCATGCATTTTTTTACAGTGTAGTTCATAGTCCTTGCCTACAATTTGCCGAAGACACCAAATCGATCATTTTTTTTTATTTTTCATGCAACATTTTTGTATGGACAGCTGCCAAATTTGTATGGAAACTTATATGGACAAACTAATGATGCGAAGCACCAAAAAAGTTTCAGTCGGATTAAAAAACACAAAAAAAATCGAATGACCGAAATCTGAGAGAACTGCTCTCTTAGAAATCATGCTGAAATCATAATCTATTATTTAAGAAGTGAGCACCAATAATTTATGAACATGACCTCAAAATATGACAGGCTAGTGGACTGCTACCAAAATTTTACGAAGACTTGTATGGACGAAATAATGATGCAAAATGTCTTCTTTTGGCCAAATTTCATCCAAATCAATAATTTAACAAATAACGTTGTTCGATGTGTCAGAGAATAGCTTTTAGCTAAAACTTTGCCCAACACATCAAGTTAAGCAGATAAACCGTTCTCGAGCTACCGATTTCGGAATATTTTGATAGCATATTGGTATGGACAGCTGTTTGAAATTTATCAAGATTTGTATGGATGAGGATGATTATTTAGTTAAATGTATCGCTGAGAAAGTACTCTCAAAGATTCAGCCAAATTTAATGAATTAAAAAAAAATGCTCATTCTTTTAAGAATTACTTTCGAACAAACCATATGTTAAAATAAATATGCTATTCCAGACTAAGCTTGAAACATAATATTCTAATTCTCAAAAGAGAATTTAAATCAATTAATTGTATATCAATCAAAACGCGATAGAAAATTTAAGGCTACCGAAACATTACGCTAGAAATAACTTCTCATTTGTATCACCAATTGCCATCGATTACCCTGCAGATCGCACGAATCCCAATAAAAACTACACTCTGTCTGACAGCCATCACGGACAACAGAAACTCATCCCATTTCGACGAATGTTCAACCGACTCCCAATCAATCATCATTTGTTGGTCAACCCAAGCCAGAGTACCATATCGTCCTGTGATGTCCTTCCTCCTTGCGGCAGCAAAAACCCATTTGTCCTAGCCGAGCTGCGAAGGACATTTCATATATCCATTACATGACCAGGACCACCACCATCAGCTGATGTGCTGCTCCAGGGCCAAGAGGAACCGTGAAGAAGGAAAACAATTAAACTTTTTATCTCCGTGCCATCACCATCGGTGTCGGTGTCAGTGTGTGGATTCGTGTGTGGGTGCCAACAATAGGAGCTGTGGGATCTAATTTCGTCACGTTTCTCTATTGTACGTCACTTGGAAAAGCCAGAATCACCGCTCTTCACCCTTTCCAGGATAAAGTTGGAAAAACACATTCTCCCCAGCTAGAGACATTTATAACCCCGGTGGAAGTGAACGAGTTCCCGATTAAAACCGCACTGACCACCATTTTCTCCCCCTTTTTCTCTGCCAGGGGAAAAGTTTTCCTCGCTCCTTCAAGGGACCTCCTCCAGGGACAATGTGTAAACCCGGCGAGAACACCAGGAGCAACTCTTTCCGGGGTAAATAATTAAGCTGCGAGTTGATTACGGTACCACCTCCACTTTTCCTCTTTTTTTCAGTTTCCACACCTGATGAGAAAAAAACTCACCTTACCAACGTGAAGCAACCAACTTTACTTATTTTCCACCGTGAAAACCTCCAGCTGGAATTTTCCTGATAAAGTTGACTTTTTTTTGCGCTGCTCTTGGGTTTTTATTTGCTTTTTTTTCGCAGATCTAAGTGAAATTATTCTCATCCGCGGTTTCCTGTCTTAAATTGGAGAATTCTTAAAATTCAAAGAATTTTTGATGGAAAAAAATCTTTTCGGATCATTATTGCAGGTGATATTATCTATTCAAAGTTGTTTTGATCATTTGGAAGGAACAAAGGATTTGAGGCATCAGACAAAATCAAGATAATTAAAATAAACAACAAGCTTTTGTAATTGACAACATTTTAATTCAACATGCAGCGTATAAATCATTCTTAAGATTTTTTTCTGTAACTATATTTTTTAAATGTTGGATTATGTTGAAACTTTGTCCATATTGCATAATGAGTTATTCATACATTTAAAAATTATCTAATGGAGCAATTTTCTAAAAGATTTTATGTCTCCGGCAAAATTTCCACATTCATTGATAAAGTTCACCAATTGGAAACTGTAGTCACAAGGTAAACAATTTCGAAATATTTAAAATATTAAAAAAATCATTTTTAAATAGTTGAGAAACGGCTCAAAACAAACGTCTTCAAAAATTTAAGAATAAGTTTTATAGTTTTGTTGTCTTTTGGACTTATGTTAAGGATGGTGAAAAATCTGCTACAGGAGATATTAAGGCTGTTGCAAATATTTTTGAAGTTTATGTCCCTCGGCTCTGACCAAAGTCGAGGGGAGGCAAAATATAAAAACAATCATAAACATTGAAATTACAAGTCTAGGTTTCAACATTTGGTTGAAATAAGTGTTTTAAAATGCATTTTACACGCGTCCAATTGCTTTCCAATAATTAGTTTTCAAAATATCGAGACATTGATGAAAATTTTTTCGCGAAAATATAAAATGTTTTAGAGGAGTTCAAACATGCTAAATATGATTATAAACGCAGGAAATTTTTTAACTGGGTTTCAGTTGTTAAAACTTAAATTTTCATTAAAATTTTGAAGTTTTACGAAAAAATATCTTAGTGTTCAACTTACAAGCATTTTCAGGTATTTATGTTTTTCAAAAAATGCTCAATTTTTAGCAACTTGAAAATACTCTATGAATGAAGAACCTCCTGCGAACAATATTTTTGAAAAGCTCACAAAATTACCTGCAATTTTTATTTTTGTTTTTTTTTTGTTCGCACTGCTGGTTGCTAACAATTTAAAATTTAGTGAAAAATTAGTTTTTCTCTGTGTTAAACTTCATCATCCCGGTACGAGAATCGAACTCACGATCTCTGGATTGGAAATCCAGCACGCCGTTAGTTGAAACCCATCCCCTACCGGTCAGTATTCCCAGTGAGCAGATTTACTCTTTGAAGGGATCTGACTTTGCCGAGCCAGACAGGAATCGAACCCATCACCTTCCGCTTACAAGGCGAAACCCGTAACCTCACGGCCACGGAAGCTCGGCAACAAGCCCTCATTTTTCAACTCCAGATATCTTGGAAACTGTTAAATTTTCACTGTCGAATAATGAAACAAGTGTGAATATTTTTGCGCTTTCAATAATTATAGCTTATTCATTTTAAAATCATAGACTAATTGTTTAATAGGCTAACAACACTTAATTTGGACAGTTTAGCTTTTCAAACAAATGTTTCATAGGAAGCTTTTCCTTACAAAGTATTTTAAAACTCAAGCGCAAAGATGTATTTTTTCGTCTCCTTAAACATACCAAACATTTTCAAAAATAAAAAAAAATACAGTTTTTGGAAACTAAGCTCTAGCTGATACTAAATTGAATTTGAAAATCGAGAGTTTATTCGTGTACCTATTTTTTATGAAAAGTCCTTACCATTACTTATAACTTTGCCGAAGATATCAAATCGATAAAAAAATTCCTTCTCAAGGTACAAATTTTCGAATATGCATGGTTGTAAAGTTGCTTCTTTTGACCAAAGTTTCATCAAAATGAAAAAAATCAATGCTAAAAACCTCGAAAAATGCGAAATTCTGCAAAACTTTTCTGGAAAGACATTGAAACGATTTCGATTTCAATAACTTTTAAATTAAAAGATTCATAATAAATTAATTGTAAATTCCGTTGTGACTTTTTTCTAATTTCAAATTATGAATGAAAAGTTCACTAATTTACTTATTGAAATAGCTATTATCTCTATAGAACATTTTTTCGTTTGTTTTTCCAATAAATAAATGTTAAATTTTGGTTTTGCTATGAATGGCGATTTAGAAAGAGTTTTATATTATGACATAATCAGGTTCCGACATTAAAATAAAATTCAATTAAAAATCCCAATTAATTTTTATGAAGAAATTTGCATTAAAAGTTAAAACACCAAAAAGCTACATTATAATTTAAATGTTGATTATTTTATAAACGTGACTATAATGTGTTTTCTCTCAATGCACCAGCAACCTATTCTGCTCACAACCAGCCAAATCCAGGATTTCCACCATCAGCTCCATAAACCACTAATGCCACTATCAGATTGCTCTGCAAAGTGCACGTTATCATCTGCCGCGGGGTTTAGTCCTAGTCCCGCCAAGGGAGCTATTGATCAACCGACCAGAAGTTCAGGAAAATACAGCAGCAAAAAAAAGACAGTCCTTCGGGCTGTAAACCAACCGACGACGTTCCCGACAAAGTGCATGCAAAATAGCACAGTGCCGGCGAGAGCAGATGTTGTTGTTGTTGAGTTGATCCAGGCGTTTCAGTTGTGAGCTATGAGCAATTGATTTTGCACACCGGGATTCCAGCCGCTTGCCTGGTTCCAAACGGCCAACCCAGATAGAACAGGTTTCAAACGGGGTACTTCTGATGCGGTTGTCACAGTGACAAAAAAGCAGAGACTTTTTTTTCTCCAAATCTACTTTATCGACTCTATCCCCCGGGAATCGATCCCGTGACCTTCAGGTCGGTAGCTTGCAAACATTTTCACTGTGCTCGAATTTTGCATGCTCTGTTGCAGCTTCAAGTGCACCGGTGCCATGCTGCACTCTCAACTCTCTTGAGGCGATAGAAAAATGTGATGATTGCTTGCAGTGGCAGTTTTTTGCCGGCGGCAGGTTGGTCGCAATCAGGGAAATCCCCCCTCGAAACCATCGAATGACGGCTTCCGCGTGCTCCAGATGCTGGCTGCTCGGAAGAAGCAACGTTGGCATATTCTACGTAGAAATTATACCCGCTTGACGACATCCAACCGGGAGCCGACCTTCTCGAAGGTAGAGAGCTGCTGACTGTGAAATGCAATACTTTTCCTGCAATGAAATTCCCAAAAGAATGTTCTGCAGCGCCCAGTCGACAGCGACGTAACGACGTGTTTATGGAACCAAAATCGACTCGGAGCTGTTGCTGGGATGGCCAGACCAGGTGTTCACCAAATATGGGGCACTATATCGGGAGGGCAATTTTTCAGCCCGGCCAAAACCGGCAACGAAGTGCGGCTCCATTGTTGATGCCGGCATCGCGGCACTCTATTACCGGGTGCTGACTTTTATCCGTTGTATTGTAATTTACAGGTTGAGTGTGCCATCTTGTTTGGGCCAATTCATGGATGAAAAATAGAACTCCTTGAACTTTTCGGTAAGTAGAATACATAGCCAAACAAACATAGCATCAGTTTTTGACAAATTGCTTGACTTAGCCGAAATCCAAAAAACATAACTTCCTTTATCTATCTTTTCGAAATCTGTCTTTGTTGCCCGGGCAGACGGTAATAACAAAATTCATGCCATTTCAATAACAAATACTGTTGAAATAACATAAAGTGTTGTGGAATCGTCTTGAAAAATCCATTTTTACATAAGAGATTAATAATAGTTTATGTTATCATAACAAAATTTGTTATTAGTCTGATATTGGTTGAAAGCCAAAACTTTAGAATAACATTTTTTGTTAGGGAAGAATATCTCCAACTGTAATTGGGATGATCGGATTAGTTGTTAAAATAACAAAAAATAATAACAAGGATTTGTTCGAAGTATTATTAAAAATGTTATTAGTTTGTTATTACAATAACAATCCAATAACACAAAATTCAGAACGCCGAATAACAAATCTTGTTCTAAATAACATAAAATGTTATTGGCCAAGTATTTTCAAATATCAAAAAATGTTATTCTTAAATTATTTCCGTCTGCTCGGGTACGGATTCAGCTTCAAGCCATTTTTTTTCTTTTTTGAAGCAACATGAGAAAAGGGTGCATTTTGACAGCTGGTATTATTTTTTGAATTCCGAGTCTATAAGTAATTTTTGCACAAACTTGAAATTTAAAACTTCCACAACCTACTTTCAACACTGTGGGTTAAAATAATTAAATGTTTTACTGAAACGTGCAAAATATTTCTGATCATCAAATGCATATGCATCCTCTTCAAATGTTGCTCCAGCTTGTTAGTTAAATAAAATTACTCAGCTTTAGTATTTCCAAATGCGTTTAAGTGGTTTTGATTAGGTTTTCCATACAAGTCGTCAAAATGGGCAATAAATTATCTTGGAAAGAGATTCTCTGTTTGACTTCGTATTTTCGGCAAAGTTGTAGGCAATGATTTTGACAGTGCAAGTAAAATTTGACGATTTTTTACGAAAATGTTTTGGAAACCAAAAAAATAGATAAATGGATTTGAGTTTAGGATGACTCAAAATGTAGTAACATAGATATAATTTAACAAAAAAGTTTTTTTATATTCAACAGTTCCATATAAAAATTTAAGAAAAAAAAGTGCGTCGGTTTGGCAAATTAAAATTATTCAGGGGGTTTCCTGGCTAAAATAATTAGACTCGTATTTTTAGGTAGGTCATTTGCGCCCAAGACAACTAAAATCAGTTGAAATTGCGAGGAGTTATGATTTTTTGAAAAAGTGTTTTTTGTGAAAATCGACGAAAATTGTCATTTTTCGCACCACCCTAACAAGGTGTAAGGCACCCCAAACCGCCAAACAAAAACATACGGGTCTAATTATTTCGGCCAGGGAACCCCCAGAAAATTTTTGGGTCAAATCGATGCACTTTTATTTATTTCTTTAACTTCCATATGGAACTGCTGTATATTAAAAATAAAGTGATAAATGGGTAATTCTCTACCAACTCACACGAAATCGGGAAAAGTTGCCCCGACCCCTCTTCGATTTGCGTGAAACTTTGTCCTAAGGGGTAACTTTGTCCTGATCACGAATCCGAGGTCCGTTTTTGATATCTCGTGACGGAGGGCGGTACGACCTTCCATTTTGAACATGCGAAAAAGAGGTGTTTTCAATAATTTGCAGCCTGAAACGGTGATGAGATAGAAATTTGGTGTCAAAGGACTTTTATGTAAAATTAGACGCCCGATTTGATGGCGTCAAATTCGAAAAAACGTATTTTCATCGAAAAACACTAAAAAGTAATTCTCCCATTTTCCGTTACTCGACTGTAAAAATTTTGGAACATGTCATTTTATGGGAATTTAATGTACTTTTCGAATCTACATTGTCCCAGAAGGGTCATTTTTCATTTAGAACAAATTTTTCTTTAAAATTTTGTGTTTTTCTAACTTTGCAGGGTTATTTTTTAGAGTGTAACAATGTTTTACAAAGTTGTAGAGCAGACAATTCCAAAAATTTTGATATATAGACATAGGGGTTTGCTTATAAACATCACAAGTTATCGCGATTTTACGAAAAAAGTTTTGAAAAGTTACTTTTGCGTTTCTCTTTGTTTCGTCGTCCGTGTCTGTCGCGGGTGACCATGAACGGCCATGATCGATGACGACCAACTTTTTTAAAACTTTTTTTCGTAAAATCGTGATAATTTGTGATGTTTATAAGCAAACCCCTTATGTATGTATATCAAAATTTTTGTAATTGTCTGCTCTACAACTTTGTAGAACATTGTTACACTCTAAAAAATAACCCTGCAAAGTTAGAAAAAACACGAAATTTTAAAATGAAAAAATTTGTTCAAAATGAAAAATGACCTTCTGGGACAATGTAGATTCGAAAAGTACATTAAATTTCCATAAAATGACATGTTCCAAAATTTTTACAGTCGAGTAACGAAAAATGGGAGAATTTTTAAAACTTTTTAGTGTTTTTTCGACGAAAATACGTTTTCGGAATTCTGAGTACGCCTCAAATCGGGCGTCTAATTTTACTATCCCACACCAAATGTCAGGCTGCTTGAAAAACACCTCTTTTCGCATTGCAAAATGGAAGGGGTCGTACCGCCCCTCCGTCACGAGATATCAAAACGGACCTCGGATTCGTGATCAGGGACAAAAGTTACCCCTTAGGACAAAGTTTCACGCAAATCGAAGAGGGGTCGGGGCAACTGCTGTGTGAGTTGGCAGAGAATTACCCAAATACATTCAAAATTCATTCAGATTTCAGAATTCAGATGGAAAAAAGAACATGTTTCACAAAATTCTCTGTATGCCATGCGATGCTGAAAAAATAAGACAATTTTCTATAATATTCCAGTTTAGAAATATGTAATTGGTTTCTGGTAGCCGACAGACAGCCGATTCAGTGTCTTCTAATAAGCCATAGTTTTCAACTTCAACAGAAACTCCCAGGTTTTTGAATTTAAAAATATTATACAATTGTGAAATGTAATGTAATGTAAAATTTTCGAAATTTTAGAGTGAAGCTTGTCATTTTAAAATGGCATACTTAAGGAGGTATTAGACTAAAACAAACAAACAAACTAGGCAAGACAAAAACCAAAAACGTTTCGCAAATAAACAAACAGTTTTTTTGCGCATAACACTTAATTAAACATGTTTTCCAAACTTTCTGCAGAAAAGTTTGAGCAAACTTGTACGCTTCTGGTCTTTAAGACATTTTTGATAATCATGTTTTATTATTTATATAAAAAGTAATTATATTCCATAAACAACATGGTCTATCAGGCAAACTGTCAAATTCCAAAAAGGTGCGTGTCTTGTCAAGTTTGCTTGTCTGTCATAGGCTAATACCGCCTTTATTCAGTGCATTTTTCAAATGTTTGGCATGTTAGAATTTTTTGATTAATTGAATTTAAAGAATTTTTTTATTTAAACTATTATTTTCAATAATTAAAAATCGAATCAACAGTTTCAAAGATATCGTTACCAATATCGATATCGAAAGGTTAAGGTGACACCACAGAGAAAAAAAAAATCTCATTTTTTTGAGAAACTCCTTCTCAGCAACCAAGACTAAAATAATGTGGAAAACTTCAAAAGCTTCTCAAAAAAAAATTTGCAGGAATATAAAATCAATATTTTTTTGAAATAATACCTTAAAATGCCTTTAACTTGAAAACGTTGCACTTTATGTTAAAAAAAACTGTAGAGTAATTTTCCATTATAAATTTAATATTGTAATTTCCAAAAAAAAAGGCAATAAGGCCGTAATTTTTTTTTAAGGTTTATGTCCATCAACTCTGATATCGAAGGGGGGGGGGGCAAAAAAATAAAAAAAAGTGTGCAAAACTATTATTTTAAACCAGTTCAATTGTATTGCAATCATAATAGTTCAAAAATGTTGGTATCAGCGAAAAAAAACGTTTTCTTGCAACTTTATGCAGTTCTGTACATTGGAATTAAACAAACATTCAAAATATTTTTAAGCTGGCCCAAACATTCCAAATATGATTATCAACTCAGGAAAATGCATTTCAAATCCATAAACAAATAATAGTTACATGATATAGCAAACAGTCCGCCAAAATGAAAAAAAATCTCTGGACGTGTCATCCAAAATGTCCAAAAATGGTCAAATCGTTAAAAACAAAATCTGTGAACCTAGAAAACCATTCCAAAGATATTTCCGTTGAACTGCTTTGCTGTCCTTGACCCCGAGTGCTTCAGGCTGAAGATCGTTGGTTCGTGGTCGTTTCGGAGTAGTTTTTTTAGTAATTTGAAACCAAACCATCGCAAGAACATCCCACAATAAGTGGTGGAACGTGCCACCACACTCCACCCACAAACAGTTTCCAGAAACATGTGACCAAGTGGTGAGAATTGTGAACTTTCCCTGGTACACGCTTAAAAATAGAAAGCAAAGGGAGTTTGCTGGAATTTTAATATTTTATGAAATTAGGTTATCGTTCACGAACAAAATGGAAAAGCTTTTAATGTACAATTAATTTTAATTTCCGACGACCTTCATTGTTTCCATTTTCAATGTGTACGACGAGACTTTGAAAAACATATGGTACTACCACCACCACCACCATCAAAGCTGTGTACATTGCTCTATATTTATGACATTTATTATGATGGCACTGCCGGCACACGTACACAACCGTCGCACACACACACATACAAGCGACCACCGGCTGTGTGCTTGCACGCGATCCAGCAGTGTGGCAGCAGCAACAGAAGAATGAAGAATGAAATCTAATTATACTCAAAGTCTTCTGCTTTTGTCGGCTGTCGAATGGATGGCCCGTACTATAAATAGCCCACGCCCTTCCGTGGCCTGGAAAAACCTGCCAGCGGAAGCTTTCCATTTGCCAAGTTCCAATTGAAACAATGACGTCTGCAATAGGTTTGGGTAAACTTCACCATAATGCTATCCTTTTTTAATTGTGTATGTTTTACGATTTCTTTAAAATTTTAAGCATTTAAAACAAAACGCAGTTTCCCCTGAAAAAAAAAAACGAAGAAACTTATCTGACCTTATTACACCTCATTGATTCCCGATAAATTCTGAAATCTGACCGAAAAGTAGCGAAAACATAAGCAGCGACCGATAAGTGCTTCCATCCGGACGGAGTCGTCGCCATCAGTGTCGAATTCCCTGGCTTTTCCACGCGGAGTTGGCCCCCTCCCGCCATTTCCCACAACTCGACATGAGACCCATCACAAATGTGGTCGGAACGTGTGGTCCTGCTCCCTGAACCACTGCAAAGTGTGAGGTGGGAAACTGACACGTAAGATTTTGTTCAGTGACGTGGAAATTATGGTTTAGTAGTTAAATTTTAAAATAATGACAAGAGTTTTTGAAAGCTGTAACATTTATATTACATTTTCACTTGAAAACAAAAAGTTTTTAAACTCCAAACTTCCCATCACTGTTATTTCTAAAAATATAATTTTCATTGGTTTGTCCGCAGTTTAGGATCATTCCGAAGACGCCTGGTGGAATTTGAACTTTCTCGGAACATCATCTCTATAGAGAGGACTCGCCGGAAGGCAGGCATGCTACAAAGAAAACTGTTTGGACCATTTCCGCCGAACGGAAGCTTCAACGGGGCGTACAAATTTATTGATTTCTCGTGGAAAACCATCGTTTTTTGACGGGGAAATTGCTTCCTTCAAAGGAAACAAATGGAGTGTTTTTCAGAAGGTGGATATTTTATTGATGATGGTTTGGAGACTGGTGAGTCCAAGAAATTCATTTAAGTATGTTTTTTTTTTCAATTACACTTGCTGAAATGTGTTTTTGAAAATATCGATACTGAATACTGTTTTAACCCTCAACCATCTAACCCGGTCTCTAGACGGGTAGGGCATCCAATTTTCCCGGGTTTAGACTTTCCCGGGATACGGGAAAAATATTTTTTGAATCCCGGGAGTTCCCGGGATCCCGGGATTTTTTTAAAATAGTCATAAAATCTTTGTTATTATAATATTTGTTATGTTTTCAAGCTTAAAGTAATAGAATTAGCTAAATACTGTTAATTGGTGATAATCTACACTTCAATCTAAGCACTGACAGCAGTTTTTAGATAGCTTAAATTATATAAAAATTGATTTTTTGTTCTTTGTTGTGCTTGTTTAAATTCACAGTTTTTTTTACCAATATGGATAAGTTTCTTATAAATATATTTTTATTATTTTTTTGTTTATGGGTCATTCCATCTGAAGCGGAACAGCATTTGAAAATTACCCTCTCCGATCCTGCTCAAATTTGGCAGAGCTGTTGATACTATCAAATCATGTAAGAATCCCGAATTTCATCCAAATCGGACCACCCCCTCCATTTTTGTACCTCCCCAAAAAATCGACTTTTTGACGATTTTTGACCAAACCTCCTAGTTTGAAACGACGATAACTCAGGAACCACAAATCTTAGAGGGTCGGTCTTAGACTCAATTTTGAAGGAAATTGGACGTAGAATCCATTTCCGTGATCAAAATTTAGATTACTTTATTTTTTCTACCTGTATTGCGCAATTGAAAACTTTAAGAGGCCGTATCTCAAAACACCCCAACTTATTTTTTTGATTTGACCTCACCATCGTGTTCCCCGGCCAATTTTACATAAGAATCACTTATCGACAGAAATGAATATGATTCGTTCCAGAGATATCGAATTTTAAAGTTTAGTGTTTTCGAGATTATCTACATCAGCTTCATTCGCCGCATCAGCTCGCTTCCGCCTCGTAAGCGGTAGATCGGGGTTCAAATCCCGGCTCGGACCAACACAACTGGTGATCTTTTCCCTTCTGGAATCGATTGCTTAGTAAAGGGAAGGTAGTGTATCGTCACAAACTGGACCTTATCACGACACCTTAGGGAGGCGACCTATGGAATGTTAACATTAACCTTAACATGTTAACATTAAGTTGAGAATGAAACTGCCACTGAATCCGCTTTGTAAATGCCGGCCCCGATACTCTTCAAGGGTGTTCCCCTCAGGAACTGGGAAAGATTTACTTTTACTTTCATTCGCCGCATCTGCTAGAAGCACACAAGCGGACTGATCAATAACTGCTACCTGGTCATTTATTGAAATAATATTTCATCATAAATAATCTTTATCAAATTGGGCAAAAATTAACTGTATAACACTGTAGGAAACTGGAGTTTAATCGCGAATGTTTATCTGTTAAAAACAATGAATGAAGTGAATTTCTGTGCTAACCCACAGGACAGAGCAATAACGACACACAGTAAAGGGCATAAAGGATTTTTTTAAATAAAATGTACCTTGACCAAAATCATCTTTTAATCAAATGGAGCTGGCTCACAATATAAAAATTGATTTAATATGATCAATCTCTTAACCCATACATGAGATTTGCCAAATTATGGTTAAGTGTCAATAATAAACTATAATAATAATAAAGCAGGTTTTGGGGTTTTTGCTGAATGGTACTATTTTGCTACCGCCCATGATAAAGGCCCTAGTCATGGCCTCGGAGGTTCTCTAAAACGGTTAGCAACACGTAAATAAACGGTGCATTCAAAATAACCCAATAAATATTTTTCACAAAAATAGATTGATCAAGGTAGGGGAACAGCATCTAATTCCAGCGTTCTTCTAATGTTGCCATATCAGCGCTTTGGCATTCAATTACAGCTGATTAAAAGCGTTTTCAACTGAAATCGAGTGATAAATAGCTCAATAAGAAAGAAGTGAACAAGCAAGTTTCTATCAAAAGTTTTGCAAAATTTGTTGTTTAAATAGTGAAAATCTCGGGTGAGTTTTCAAAAAGCCGTAAGAGCCACAGTGACCTCCGACACTAATATTTGTTTTTCTCCCAATTGTAACAAGATTTAATTTTTTTTTCAGTTTGGGGCACTTGAGAGACGAGTTGATGAACAATCTTAAGCATTTTGAAATTTGTTTTTCGTAAGTAGGTCGGATACCGATGCAAAATAGGCTTTGTTTACCATTGGAAATTACGGCTTTTTGACTTAACCTGCCAAACATACAAGAATTTCCCTTATTAGCCATTTGAATAAATATTTGCGTAAAATTATAAAAAGGTAAATTAAATCAACTATCTCCCTGAACACCAGGTAGCAGTTATTGATCAGCCCGCCTGTGTGCTTCTAGCAGATGCGGCGAATGAAGCTAATGTAGGTAATCTCGAAAACACAAAACTTTAAAATTCGATATCTCTGGAACAAAACATATTCATTTCTGTCGATAAGTGATTCTTATGTAAAATTGGCCGGGGAACACGATGGTGAGGTCAAATAAAAAAAATAAGTTGGGGTGTTTTGAGATACGGCCGTTTAAAGTTTTCAATTGCGCAATACAGGTAGAAAAAATAAAGTAATCTAAATTTTGATCACGGAAATGGATTCTACGTCCAATTTCCTTCAAAATTGAGTTTAAGACCGACCCTCTAAGATTTGTGGTTCCTGAGCTATCGCCGTTTGAAACTAGGAGGTTTGGTCAAAAATCGCCAAAAAGTCGATTTTTTGGGGAGGTACAAAAATGGAGGGGGTGGTCCGATTTGGATGAAATTCGGGATTCTTACATGATTTGATAGTATCAACAGCTCTGCCAAATTTGAGCAGGATCGGAGAGGGTAATTTTCAAATTTGCACTTTTTCGTGCACAGTTGAGATGGAATGACCCTTATATGAAATGACTACGAAAGCTTAAACAAAATTCTTTGAACTCTCTAAAAAACAAGAAGCGAAAACAAAAACAACTAAAATGAAACCAGCCAATGTTAAATTTATAAAAATTGTTAGAATTTCATGTTTAATATAAAACATATTTTACAAATTATATTTAAGTCTCTACCACCTACTGGGGAAAATCGGGCCTGAATACAAACAGGAAATTTTACAGTAATACATTTGGAAAAAAGTTTTTTTCTATTCCTATTTTAACCGATATCAATTAAAAAATCTAAATGTTTTGTAATTTTTTTGCCATGAACAGCTGTTCAAATTCATTTCTTTTTACCTGATTTGCTCCAGATGCCGATGTTTGATGAAAAATAATTCAATATGATATTTTTTGCAATTTCAAAATCGTAAATATACGCAAATACAAAACCAAGTCTTTTTAAAAAATAATAAAAATGAAATTGAGAGCATTTAAAGCGCTTTTGCGGATCTGTAAACAAAAATTTTAACAATTTCACCTGACAAACCAAATTAATGCTGATATATTACTATATATATACTAAGTATTCAACTGTTCATCTATTTCCACATTCAAATCTGAATTCTCAGACCAAGATTTGATTTTTTTTTTAATTTCGGGAGTTCCCGGGACAAAATATGAAGGATCCCGGGTTTCGGGAATACCCGGTTTTGGAAAAATCCCGGGAATTTTGTCCCGGGAATTCCCGGGAATTCCCGGGATGAACGCACTTTAGACGGGTTTCGATCTGAAAAATGTTTCAACCAATTTTCGATCTTTAAAGAGCATGGGAAATAAGAACTCTCAAAATTTTAGAAAATTTTAGGGTTGAAAGTTTGACTTGTTTTATGTGACTTTTCCAATGTTTAAAAAAATGTTATTAACATTTCCTATATTTGAACACTTGTAGCCCCAAAGCAGTCAAAAAAGTTGGAAATGCAACTTCACCGGATCTTGGAACCCTTGGAAAAAAGTTGGAAATGCCTTTTTCATTGTAACTTAGGGCAAACGCATCTGTTTTGGATCTACCTTGTTGTAGGTGATTATTGACATCCTTAAGGATCGAATGCAACAAGAATACAAGTGTCAAGTAAAAAGGAGTTTGTAGTATTTTTTGTAGTGTCCCAGACTATGAAATAAGGCATTTTTACAATTTAAATAATAATGGTGCCATTATATAGCAGAAAATGTGAAAAACTATCAAAACATAAAAAGTTAGTGTAAAAACATGAAACAATTAGAAAAGCAAAATGTAATGATAAGAGGTGGTAGAATAGGACAAATACTACCAAAAACAAACAAAAACTTAACAAAGTAAATGCATATTGAAATACTTAAAATACAGTCGACTCTCTGGCTGTCGATCTTCTCGATATCAATAATTCTCCATCTATCGATGAATTCTTCAGTCCCTTCAATCTGCATACTTCAATTATCTTCATTCCTCGATATTTTCCCTTGCTTGAAGGATCTCTTCCTCGACGGTCCCTTGGATTCTGTTTGCTTTAAAAATCTCTTCCGGTTGTCAATAATTTCACTTTTTCATGGCTTGCATAGACATTTTACTTTGCGAAACGAAGCTTTGAAGGGTGTTTGACATTAGTTTGTTTTTGTTTGCTAGACGTTGCCATGATTCTCTCCCATAGCTGGGTATCAAGAAAACAATATTTCCAATCGAGTCTTCATTTTGCATCGTTCTGTAAACTGATGATTCTCTTCCTCGACGGTCCCTTGGATATTGACAACCAGAGAGTCGACTGTAAAACCAAAAAAAACATAAAACAAGAGAAGTAAAATTTTTCGTAGAAAAAAGGTTGCTCAAAATGACCTCCTTGAGACGGATTCGGATCGAAAAAAATTGGGAGTTAGAGGGTTAAAGCCATCTTAAACAAATAAAACACAGAAAAAAAATATTGTAATATTCATCAGAAATGGTGACAGATTTTATGTTAAAAAAATGATTAATTTTACATTAGGAATTGGTGAAATACAAAAAAAAAGAGCTAATATTTAACCAACAAAATTTGTAACCTTCCAAAATTCAACTTTTTTTCTGTGAACATTTCCCTATAAAAAAATCAAATCGACGTCAGAAAAACTAAGAATTACTTAAAAATTGTATCACTTGTTAAATTGGAAACCCTCATTTTTATTTACATTTTTTTACTTAAATACAAATTGTACAGCAAAAAGCAAAAAAGCTGCAAATACACAGAAAAAAATATGGTAATATTCATCAGGAAATGGTGGCAGATTTTGTAGCAGAAAATGATGGATCAGTGAATATTCATCAGGATCACATTTTTACACATTTTCTTTATGTAAAATGACTCAAAAAAGGTAATATTCAGCCTACCAAATTTTCAACATTCCAAATTCAACTTTTTTTGTGTAGCTTAATCTTTAGTATTATGTGTATGTACACGGAGAAAAAAGAGTTCCCAAAATCGTGAACAAGCGTTCATGAAAATGGGAACCTCGAACAAAGTGTTCAAATCCCATGGTACGATTTTGAAAAACGTACCATGAAATTTGAACACTTTGTTCGTGGTTCCCATTTTCATTAACGCTTGTTCACGATTTTGGGAACTCTTTTTTCTCCGTGTATCTCTGTGTCTCTATGTCTATGTGTCTCTGTATATTTGTGTCTCTGTATCTCTGCGTTTCTGTTTCTGTGTCTGTGTTCTGTTTCTTTGAAGAAAAAAAAAATAACAGGGAAGCGATCTCAAATCTGTCTCATTGCCTCTGAAATGTTGTATTAATTTTGTTTTCAGGCTGGAGATCGCTAATTCGCAAGAAAATAATGGCCTGGACATCGTTATTGAAAGACATTTCCTTTGAGTCTAGAGAATTGAACATTTGGCAATACTGCATATTATGGCACCTTAGTGAAGTTAAAGAAGTAGAAGTAAATTAAACTTTAGCTTAGTAAAAAACACGAAACATGCAGTCATTAAACTTCGTGTCCCAACAAAACAAACCTACAAACCTTCCCAAACACCCACCAATTGAAGAGGACATTAAACTCAAAAAGGGGTCCTTCATTCTTCAGCATCCAGATCCACTCGTTGGCCGGTTCCGTAATACACCCACATCCGACGTGCGACAATGTTGTAGCGTTCCCTCCCTTGTTGGCCATACCAGGGCCATTACACATCATCATTGTAGTGTTGTTGTAGGCCGGCTCCATTCAGCAGCATCAGCAGGATCATCAACAGCAGTGCACAAAATGATGTCGTCGACTCGTCTCAACTTTACATACCGTTGAGGGTAGAGACCACTTATTTGGACTTAATTCAACAACAATATTGTTTTTCTTTTAGAAATATGAATCTGGATTTTTTTTTTGAAAAGGTTCAATAAACCAATTTTTCAGTTTTTGCTTTTGGGTGTTTTTAATACCCCTTACTCAAGGCGGTTTCAAAAACACCCAAAAAGCAAAAACTGGAATTTTGGTTTTTTGGACCTTTAAAAAAAATCAAAAAATTTCTGTAACTTTGTTCTCAAAATTGTAAGATTTTTTTCAAATATGCCCAAAAATAGGTCCCACAACCCTAGCCATTCTCCTCTCGGAACAAAGTTCCCCCCTGTTTGCCAGCCGTGCCGGGAGGCTCACTTTGTACGACAAAATGTAAATAACGGAATTCGCTCTTATGAATATTTAGTGTATGTGTGCAATGCGATCCTATGCCAGAGACGGCAGACGCCGGGTCCCGAGACGTTTCCGCACCTTTGGCAAAACAAAAAACGGGAGCGAAACTCAAAGCTCAAGAGTCCGGAAAAGACGAGCGCGCGCGCTCCATTTTTGCCATGATGGCCGTGCGTCTCTGGGGGGTGCGTGGTTTTTCAGCACGGAACGGAAATTTGGCCTAATTCGAGACTTGGTCGTTTTAAAAAAGTCTAATACGTAACAAATTCAGATTTGAATTTATAGAAAAGAGCAGACAATTTCACAAAAGTTTCATTTAATAATATTGAAACTCAAACCAACAGTTTCCGAGACACCGCGAGTTAAACACACAGTGACACAGTGAAAAATTATGTTTTTACTAAATTTAAATCGTCTAAAGTTCATAAATTGATTTAAAAATTGCGAAAAAAATGTAATTTTTTCAGAAAAACAATGTTACCTGGAAATGCATTTAACTTTTAAACCGTGCATTTTATCAAAAACTGTGTAAAGTCGTTGTTGGTTGAAAATAAGTTTTTTCTTTAAGACAGTATTTTAGATAATTTTTCTATGATCCAAATTTTTTCATAAAAATATATCTCTGGTGACAGATTTCGCATTCTAGCGCAATAGATGCCTTATTTAGTCCCCTAAAATGTTTCCAAAAAAATCGATTATTGAAAAATCCGTATATTGGGATTTCAACTTTTCGTGTACCTATTTTCTTCTAAAAGTTCTTTGCGTTATCTACAACTTTGCCGAAGACACAAAAACGGTCAGAAAACCCCTTCTCAAGATACAGTTTTCTAAAAAAAACTAATGATGCAAAATGGCTTCTCCGCCAAGCCACACAGCAGTTGCCCCGACCCCTCTTCGATTTGAAAACTTTTTTTTTCAAAACTTTTTTCGTAGAATCGCGATAACTCATGGTGGTTACAAGCAAACCCCTTATGTTTATAAATCATTTTTTTGTAATTGTCTATTCTATTTGTAGAACATTGTTACACTCTAAAAATAACCCTGCAAAGTCAGAAAAATACGAAATTTTAAAATGAAAAATTTTGTTCTAAATGAAAAAATGACCCTTCTGGATCAATGTAGATTCGAAAAGTACATGAAATTTTCCTTAAAATGACATGTTCCAAATTTTACAGTCGAGTAAAGGAAAATGGAAGAGTTTTCAAAACTTTTTAGTGTTTTTTTCGGTGAAAATACGTTTTTGGAATTCTGAGCACGCCATCAAATCGGGCGTCTAATTTTACATAAATGTCCCTTTGACACCAAATTTCTATCTCATCACCGTTTCAGGCTGCAAATTATTGAAAAACACCTTTTTTTTCGCATGTTCAAAAATGGAAGGGGTCGTATCGCCCCTCCGTCACGAGATATCAAAAAACGGACCTCGGATTCGTGATCAGTAGGCTTAGTGATTTTTCACGCTCGAAAATTGCAAATTTCACGGGGACCTCAATTTCAAAACACCAAATTTCACGCAAATTTCACGAAACGTAAAAAATGTTAAAATAACTCTGAAAATTTTATGTTTGAATCACAGAAACTGCTTTTTTACGCTTCATTATATATTACCGTAAACTGGGGTGACTTTGATAGCCCGGGGTGACATTGATAGAAATTTGATTTGGCCACTATTTGTTATACATCCAATGTAACAGTCACATTTTTGCATATATGTTCGATAATAAGCTTTCCCTTAATGCTTACATACTCAAAATTCTCAAAAATGTTTAAATATTAATTTGACGGGCATTTGAAAAACCTATCAAAGTCACCCCGGGCTATCAAAGTCACCCCAGTTTACGGTATTTAAATAAACTAAAAACAATTTCGATACATTTGAACCTGACACAAAAAAAAATCTCCTAATTTCCCAAAAAGATTCCACCTGGGTTATGGGTGGGAACCAAAGTGTAGGGCATGCGTATTCTCATTTATTGAACTTGTAACGAGTACATAAATGAACAAACATAAAATAATATTTAAAGAGGAACTGCACTTGGCGTTTCTCAATAGAATCTAATTTAAGGTGAAATTCCAGAACAACCTATTTGGGCTTCTTCTTCCTCTTCTTCTTCTTGGTATCATCATCGAAATCATCAATCATTTTCAGAATGCATGTGTTGGTAAAACTGTCACACATACCAATACAATCCTGATCTTGTTTACAAACACTTGCTTATTGTTTGCTAACAAAAGTAAACATTTACAAAAAGGTTAATTCATCTAGCAGTGGGAATTGGCTGATGCACAAAGTGATTTGTGATTTTTTTTGGATAAGCTCTGTCTCCTTTTTGCACACAGGTGGTGGTTGAGTGTATTGCGATTTGTAATTTGTCGGATTGTTTTTAATTCAATACTCTGATTCTTTATAGAAACTGATAAATAGAACTAAACATTTTGTTATCAGTATGAAAAATTTCGTTGATTTCGGCAACGAAACATTTTTGTAAATTTAACGAACCCAATTTCGTAAGACTTGAGCATATTTGATCACTAATACAACCAAACGTAACTAAATTTTAGTGTTTTGTACAAAAAGATTTGTACTTTTTAATCTACGTAGCTTTACTAAAAAGATGTGTTCATTGTACAAAATTTTTCGTACCGTTTTATTTGTTGCGGCGGAATTTATTCACGAAAATTGTCGTGTTAGTTACGAAACTATTTTGTTAACTTTTATTTTTGTACATAGCTTTTACTAATAAATGGATAAATGTTACGAATTATTCTTTTTTATATGGATTGAATACGGCGGGCAGATTTGGAATATAATACCTTTATTTCATTTTATATTTCTTTTGCAATACATATAGATATAACTTAATTTTTTAACACTTTTATGAATAAAAAAAAATCGTTTTCCTGCATTCTCATTATGCACCATTTCCTGCTCTACGGTGCGCATCTGTTCTTCGTTTTCCAACGGGAACTTGGTTTACGCTGGCATGGTGGCCACCATCTTCCAGGGCACGTCCGGCAGGATTCTTTTAGGTCAGCCAGAAGATGATCCGACGGCTCATCCAGCAACACGTCACACCGATTCGCAAATCCTCGGCGGCGAGAATGATGCGCGATTGCATCTGCTTTGTTCAGTCCTCGCCGGCGAGAAACTACGAGCGCGACCGGCCGACGTCCAGGATCTGGAGCACCTGACCACCATGATAAGTGCGGCCGAGGGTCAGCTACTGGAGGAGAACTACCCGTCGTTGGTTTCGCTGGCCGGTGCGCTGCAAGAGTTGTCCCACTTTTTGGTAAATTTGGCTCCAACCAGCGGCAGATACGAAGACGACGAGGCGAGCAGGAGTGATGTTTACCGCCGGATCAAAGAGCGGCAGGCGTTGTTCTGGCATGTTGGCCACCAGCTACAAAGGCACGTCCAGCAGGCTCGTCATCGTTCAGGTCACCCGGATGAGTTTGAAGAAGGTTCTCCTGGACGAGACGCGACCTATTTTGAGAAAAATATGCACCGAAAAGAACAAAACCAAATCAAAATTGGAATCGAAGGCAATTTTTTCAAAATTGGAAGATCGAACTTACCTTACCTTTTGAAGCTCCACAATCAAGCAGTGCAGTGGAGTTGATTCCGACAAGTCCTAATTATTTTTTCTCGATCGCGAACGGTCATCAAGAACTTTTTTCACCGTCGATTCCGCCGCTATTTTTTTTTCGCTCTTAGCTGCTTGACAGTTCAGGTTCAGTGTTTTTGTTCGCTCTCTGTTTTCGCTGTTTTCCCCTCTAACTGACAGTTGGGCTGTCTGCAATAGCAGTGAGGCCAGGCCGATGGTGACTAAAAGTCCTTGTTGTTTCTTTTTACTTTGATTGCTTTTTTGGCCAATTGAATGCTGCCTAAATATTTTTTTTTATCATAAAAAATATATTCTCTTTTTTTCCAAACTCAAATGTTTGTGTTTGGTTGAAATTAGAATAAAAAAAACTTCTTGGGTAAATTTTGCTGATTTATTTGACTGGCAACACTTAGCACACTGATTCATACACTTTTGGATAGGGCTTATGCCAAATTAAACTGAGGCACGAGGCTTTGTTTTAGCACGCCTTTTTCTAATGTGCATTGAGAAATGATGATTTACCAAATAATTCAAACACACTTTGAAAGAGTAGTGTGTACGATGCGTACAGATAAAGACAAATACAAAGATAATATTTTCGGTCGGTTGCTCGGGTTCTGGTAAAGTCAGCAAATTGTGATAAAATTGTACTTTTTTGGCTCGTCAAAACCAGTGTTTCGGAAAGTTTTACCATAAAAGATGTGCTTAGTGATACCAGACCGATCCGCCCAGAGAGATAGGCAGAAAAATATAAAATAAAGTGGGGCTCAGATTTGAGAAGAAGAAGTATATTTTTCGGGAAAAAGAAGAAACCGTGGTGCAATTTTTTAGTGACTCTAATTTAGACTGAGTTTTGGAAGTTTTGGACAAAATTTGGAGCCAAACTTAGTGAGGAAGGTAAATCATGGTCATACTTGGTTGGTGATAACGTTTGGAAAAGGTAGGTGGCAAAATAGTGAGTCTAGAGTCGATTTTCTAGCAGTGGAAATTTTTCGTTGCTGGGGTCTAAGGTAAAACAACCAATCATTAATGAGAATTAAGGGGCAGTGACGGCAGCCTTTTCCGCCATTTTTCTGTTGTTTTGGAATTTCACCTTAATAACGCCACGAGGTAGGCAATGAGAAACTGACATACAGTTTCTCAGATTTGAATTTAAATGAGATCCAACGTTCTCCAGAGATACACTACAGCTTGTCGATCATCTTGGTGGCCGAGTGGCATAAACTCTGCCTTGAGGTGGGGTCATCAACCGGATTCGGGGAGTTCAACCTGCTAAGATCTTCCGAGGGAATTCGCAAACTCGCGGTTTCAGGGAAGACGAACTAGCTGTTCGGGGTGAAACGGGCGAGGGTTTCGAACGATTGTCCTACGCCGAAGGTATGAGATGAATTGGAATTTGAGTTAAATCGCTCAATTTCTCTTCGCGAGGAGTTAAGCGATTTCCGGGCTCAGGCTTTCTCCACACCGCGGCGTTCTGACTTGAAACCCCAGCGGCTCACTTTATCCAGTTCCGCGAAGGAGGCTACAGGTGTCCTTTTTTCTAGTGCGCGTCGTGATCTTTCTAGTTAGGTAATTTGATTCGTGAGTTTGTCTTTGGGTTGTTTTAAGTTGAAGTTTGTGTCCTTTCCCTGTGTTTAGATAGCTAGAAGCTTAGGGCCGTTTTCGTGTGGCGGCAGTAGTGTGCTCGCGTTGGAAAAACAGGTGTTTCGGTAAGGTATTGTGCTACCTCCATGTGCCAGTGCTCAGTGCGTTCTTTCCCCAAGTGTAGGCCACGCTACAGGCCCAATCCACTCGCCGTCACGCTGCGAAACGCCCCTGGATCGACCCAGGACATCACCAGCCCAGGCCCGGCAACGCTACGCCGGACGAACCGCGTCCGTCACCACACGTGGTTCCGGAACTGACCGGCTTCCGCCGGAGAAGGACGACAGCAACCGTCAACCGTCTGCGTCCACCGCATCGGCCACGCGCAACAGCAACCGAGCACGTGCGTCAGTATCAGCGCGACCTCGCGGAGGTCCCAGCAGCGACCCGCTTACGAGTGGCGGCCACGATAGGTTCGGCGTGAAACCACGTTGAGCAGCGCAACAGCAACCGAGCACGTGCGTCAGTATCCGCGCGACCTCGCGGAGGTCCGAGCAGCGACCCGCTTACGAGTGGCGGCCACGATAGGTTCGGCGTGAAACCACGTTGAGCAGCGCAACAGCAACCGAGCACGTGCGTCAGTATCCGCGCGACCTCGCGGAGGTCCGAGCAGCGGCCCGCCTTCGAGTGGCGGCCACGATAGGGTTCGGCGTGAATTCACGTTGAACAGCAGCAACATCAACAGCAGCAGGAGTAGTCGTTTCAGCATTCGCTGGCGGCGTTCGAGATCCGGTAGGTGAAACCACCGCGACCAGAGCAGCAGGAGAGCACCAGGTAACAGCAACAGCAGCAGACCGTCGAGTTTCGGCGGCCACGTGATCAACGCACTCAAAAGGGACGTGAGTAGAACGCATGTTTGATTAAAGTGATAAGTCCATGGCCCACTTGCCCCAACCTAAAGCCCCCAGGTGCGAGGCCGATTACACGTCCTTTGACGTGCCCAAAACCGTCCCGTCTGAGCACCCCTTGACTTAAACGCATACACCAACATAGAGCGCAAAACATAAGCACAAAGTAGAAACCCGAAACACACGACAGATACCAGGCTAACAGGGAAAGGAAGAGGGGAGGACCGCCGGCAAAAACCGAAAATGTGCACAAAACAATGAATGAACGTTCAAACACCAACACAAATGTACCACACACTTCTGTAAAATAAACACTCAACATCAACACCAATGTCGACTTTAGTCTAGACACCAACCAAACTCTAGCTACGGACTGATCCTTAGGATGGTCCAAAAATAAACTCATGATTAGTTCGCGATCGTAAATAAATGTAGTTTTTACTCTATTTTCTATTTTATTCTATTTTTTTACTGGAGAGGTTGGGCTCCTTTCTCCCACCGGGCAACCATTGCGTCTTTTCCGGCTCTTGGACAAACTGGGAAACTGGAAGGGCCAAGGGTGATGACTAGCTGCGGGAAGTTCTGAGTTCAAGTGGATATCTTTTCTTGGATTTTCTCATTGGGTAATTGTTCGGTAATGTTCTCGCTTTGTTTTTCTGCCGTCAGTGAACTTCCTTTCCCCCGTTCCGGGATAAACTGAACCCCCTCTGGAGGTCTCAATAGCTGGGCAAACTGAAAACAGGTGGATGGTCTCCCTCAGGAGTGGCGCTTAAGCCATCTCACTTACCATCAGGAAGTTCGACAAGCTGGCGTGCTATAAACTGCTTTTTATTTTAATATTCGACTAATAGAGCTAAAAAGTTTTCGCTGATTTGCTTCATTTTATTGAATTTCTTGTCAAAGCAAGATTTAACAATCTTGTTTAGCCAAAATGGATTTAATAATTTGTATTTTTTGCGACATTGAGCACATTACAATATTTTTAAAGGTTTTCGTCACCATATTCCAAATTTATATTTTTAAAAATTAAGCAAGATTGATATATTTGTAATGAAATCTAATTTTTATTCAAAATGAAAATAAAAAATAGTATTGCTTAACTTATAAGGGAATCATCCACCCAAATAATCAAATATCGTTTAAATAAAACAGGACTCAGAAAAATCTGAATTTTATTCAAAGTTGATTTCAACGATAAAAAATACCCTTCATCTTAATTTGAATAAAACAAAGCTTGATTCTTTAATTTCTTATGAAGCTATACCTATAAAATAAAACAGATAAACTTATATTCTAAAAAAACTGAAAAATTCTTCAAATGGTTCATATCAAGCTTTTCAATTGTAAATAAATAAAATTTACTTAAATAGTCTGTATGGATGAAATATTTATTATTTCGCTATTTTGAAGAAAAAAATGATTTGAGAAAACCCGAGCCGGTAATAACTTGAGAATAACATTTTTTGATATTTGAAAATACTAGGCCAATAACATTTTATGTTATTTTTAACAAGATTTGTTATTCGCCGTTATGATTTTTTTTTATTATTGGATTGTTATTGAAATAACAGACAAATAACATATTAAATTATTCTTCGAACAAATCTTCGTTATTATTTATTATTTTAATAACTAATCCGATCATCTCAATAACAGCTGGAGGTATTCTTCCAAAAAATGATATTCCCAAGTTGTTCTGGCTTTCAATCAATATCAGGCCAGTAACAATTTTGTTATGAACTCTTATACAAAAATGGATTTTGCAAGAATATTCCATAACACTTTTTGTTATTTAAACAGTATTTGTTATTGAAATGTCATGAATTTAGTTATTACCGTCTGTTCGGGATTTCACGAATTCCACGCCGTCCACGAAATCGTCAAAATCACTAACCCTATGTTAGTAATTAAACAAGGGTATTCGCTCGCTTAATTCTACAGCATTCAATAAGATCAATTTTACTCTTATTTGAGTTTGATAAATCATTTTGAGAAAAATGGTAACAATTTCACACAAACATAAAATTTCACGGGATTTCACGGAAAAAGCCAAATTTCACGGATTTCACGCTTTCCGCGAAATCGTGAAATTTCACTAACCCTAGTGATCAGGGACAAAAGTTACCCCTTAGGACAAAGTTTCACGCAAATCAAAAAGGGGTTGGAGCAACTTTTCTCGATTTCGTGTGAGTTGGTAGAGAATTACCCATAGATATTGACATTTCTACATAAATCGAAACACAAAATATAACACTAAAAATCTCGTTTTAGTTATTTTTTATTAAAAGTTACCTGATGTGTAAATGCGAGTTTTTAATTCATCAGTTTTCCGGGACCTACATGCCATACTGAAGATTTTTTTCTCGAACAAATTAGGGGAAAGTGGGGCAAGTGAAACAAGCTAAGGAAATGCTCGTTAAAACCCACTAAAAACGTTGAAAAATCTGTCGGATTTTTTTTATAATCATCTTATTTTATGTCTTGACCAAGACTTTGATGAAAATGATTTTCCGTACGTTCTACTCAACTAGAGGGGCAAGAGGAACAAGGCATGAAACAACATGTTAATTTACTAACAATTGAACTGTTATCACTTAGATACTCCAGATAAGAATGTATTTGAAATGTTTCTTTCATTTTTTGATTAAATAATAATATTTTAATATAAATTTGATCGTTTTTACGAAAAAAATTATTACTTGGATGATAAATAATAAATTTTCATAATATCACTATTTTTTGTGAAGTCGATTTTTTTTTATCAACTGTATGTCAGTTTTAGGTACTTTTATGTATTTATTTCCTAATAAAATATTTTGTTACAGCAATTCGTAATTTTTTCCATACTAAAAATCCATATGGTGCACTTGCCCCACCTGAACAAGATTTTTTAAAAGCTCTCAACAAAACTAACGAAAAGTTAAATCATACTTTATAATAGGTGCAAGTCTATGGTGGGGACAGATCTAGGAAAAATAGCATTTTGATAAAATGAGCCTTAAAACGAACCCTAAGCCTTATTTTGTACTGTCCAAATATTATAAGAAAACAAAGGTTTTGAAAAAAACTTCATTCAATCTTATGCCCCGTGGCGTTTACGATGTTTTGGCAGTTATGTGGTAGTAGAATCAGCTTACCCGAGCAGACGGAAATAACTTGGGAATAACATTTTTTGATATTTGAAAATACTAGGCCAATAACATTTTACGTTATTTATAACAAGATTTGTTATTCGTCGTTATGATTTTTTGTTATTAGAATGTTATTGTAATAACAGACTAATAACATTTTAGTTATTCTTCGAACAAATCTTTGTTATTATTTTTTGTTATTTTAACAACTAATCCGATCATCCCAATAACAGTTGGAGTTATTCTTCCATAACAAAAAATGTTATTCCAAAGTTGTTTTGGCTTTCAACCAATACCAGGCCAATAACAAATTTTGTTATGATAACATAAACCGTTATTAAACCATTATGCAGAAATGGATTTTTCAGGAAGATTCCATAACACTTTTTGTTATTTTAACAGAATTTGTTATTGAAATGGCATGAATTTTGTTATTACCGTCTGCCCGGGTATTGCATTGCTAGCAACAATTCCTCATACTGGTAATAATCAAAAGTATAAAAATTACGGCCATACGAGCGATTGTTGCTCTTGCCCCACCTTCCCCTATTGTTCGAAAATATTTTTTGATGGCAAACAATCATAAATGAAAAATCGTATGAATTTGAGCTGATGACGAAGTGATTGAGAGCTTTAAAGCAGACAGTTTTGAGTTTTTTCGGCAACCAAATAAAAGTTTGCACTGTAAAACCATCTTTAATCATTTATTTGTTTGTAATTTTAATGAAAATATCAAAATCAATTTTTAATGAAAATATTTGACATCGTAATTTTTAAAGATTTTTGAAAAAACACGGTTGTTTTTTAATCCAGAACAGTGTTAAGTTCTGACAAACACATTGCTTGTTTCGCTGATAGTCTGTTTTGCTCAACAGCAACGACGTTCCTTCAGGAACTTTGCTAGACAAGTCCTCCATCAGCAGCTGGTCGTTCGAGAAAGTCAATCTTAATTGTTCATTTGCAAATATTCCGCACTTTACTCCCAGTTGCATCGATGTGGCGTTACGGCTGATACATTGCAGAGATCTTGCACCGTTGGATTGCTGGAAGGTCACTTCAAAGTTCACTGCCGATATTCTACTGTGATGATATGCGCACTCCAAAATCAGGGCAAACTTGTTATTCAAGTAATTGTTATTCAGTGCATCTACTCTGAGATATAAACAGTCGTTTTCAAACGGGTTGTATAACATGTTGAACAAATGGTCTGGATCGTCAATTGTTGATCGCGGTGGTTGCCGTGCAACAAAGTGATGAGTTGAAATTTTACCAAACTGCGAACAGTTTGACATGGTCGGAAGTGAGCAATCACCAATTTGACAGACACTTTCAACGATTGTTCCGGGACTAAAAACTGCTAGTACAGCGACAGAAATAAGGTACACGATCATCATGCCAAAGTGTGACTGATCATAAATTAGGGATTATTAGTTATTATATCTAAATTGATTTATTTGTGAATGAACCTTAAACTTAATTTGTACTAATCTAATAAAAATTTTAAAACAATGCTGCAAACGACTTTTTCATTGCTCACCACATTAGCACCTGCGCAACCTTCAAATAGAGTGCCAATGGCTAGGGTAGAGGAATCAAAATTATTGAAACGAATCCCGTCCGCATTCGACCATAAACAACTGTCTCTCGTGCGTAAACAGTCGCAATTCACCGGAATGCGGAATAAACTGACTGGAGAATCATTTTTTTTTTATTTGTTATTTCGCAGCTCTACAAAATCGCAATATTTTTTCGCGGATTCGCACCACCTAGCAAAAAAATTGTCGTCCACCCTGGTTGTGTGACTTCCGGGAAATTAAACCTTTAGCATTAGAATGAGAAATAAATGCGCCTACAGTAATGAAATGAAAAGAAAAAAACTTCAAAAAGTAAGGCAACACAAACAAAGCAAATCGACAAAATGAAATTAAAAAAAACGAAAAGCCACATCGCACACAACTCCACAAAAGTTGGACGCGTTTCCGGCTGCTGAGCGGAAGCTTAGGCAAAGTCTCCCCGGTGGTTACCGGATGCAGGCAGGGTTTGCTGGTCCCTCGTGAGCAGGAAAAAAGTGGAAAATTTGATGTGGCGCTGTTTTCACGGCACGTTGAAAAAGAGAGAAGGAAAGTGGGAACAAGTTGATTTTTTTACGAAAACGAAAATTTAATTCCAGGTAATTGAAATAATTCTTTGATGAAATTTGACCTATCTTTACAACTCAACATCAATGTTCTGCAATTTTTGAGGCACATAACTTAAGGATTATTTTTCAAATTCATAATTTTTTATAAAACCAGTATCAAGAATGTCAGAGAACTTACTCAAGTTGTTTGCCCAGAATTACTTTTCAAACCAATTTTATGTATATTTAAATATTTTAAACTTGTGAACAAACATCTTAAAAGATCTAAAACAATAGAGATTTGTAAAAAAATATTGACAATTATTTTGTTTTTCATTTTCTTTATTTAAAAATTTAATTGGAAAAATGTCATTATACATTGATGCAGAAATAATAACAAATAAAATTTCAAATCCAGAAGGTCGCAGAATTGGGTACGCTAATATTTTTTATAAATCTGCCTAAGCAAAACTGCCATAATATTGATCTGAAGTGGTCATTCTAATTTGGAATTGACTGATTTTTCAGGTAAAAATACATTTTTTTTTAAACAGGCCGAATACATGAAAGTTGACAACGTAAGAAATAACTGCATTTTTCATAAGCCCTGTATGACATTTGAGGTGAATGTGGTTATATCCACTCAATTCACTGGACATTTTCACTGGGTTAAGTAAAATTTTGCTCACATCGTATCGCATAAAGCCTCCTTTTATATTACAGAATTTTGATTTGATTGTGAAAAAAGTGAAATAGATGAATACTAAATTTCGATAGAAATTTTATGCATCGTCAATATTGTTTTTGTATATTTCAGCATTTATTTGGCTTATTCTTAACTTTAAAAAAAAATTGCTACCCATTTCTATATATTTTATTGAAAAAATGCATGAGTATTATATTTACGTATATTTATGTTAGTAAATTTGATTTTTTTAAATATTTTATCATTTCTCCTTAGATACCGGCATCTAGAGCAAATAATGACAAATGTTATAAATGGGTCATTCCAGGTCAACTGAGTATACTTTTGGACTCGACCTTCACCGATTCGGACCAAACTTAAGAATTCATGAAATTTATGCATGATTTCATGAAGTTTATGCATGATTTCACGATTTTTTTTACGCCTTCAAAAATAAATCATAAAAAATATTCCAGAACTCATGAATTCTGTGCACGAATTCATGCATAAAAATTCATGATTTCATGAATTTTATGCATGAAATCATGAATTTTTATTCACGATGTATATTTTTTCGACCGTAATCATGAATTTTTATTCATAAATTCGTGAATATTTTTCACGACTACATGCATCTATTTCATGAAATCATGAACATTATTCACGTTTACGAGTGAAATCGGCCATGGAAAGTCATGCATATTTATTCACGATTCCTGGATAATTCGTGCCCAATATGCATAGTTCAAAAATTCGTAAAGCAAAAATCGCGTTATTCACGATTTCATGGTACGATTTGCATGATTTCCGGAACACTTTTTTTTCCGTGTTGGAGGGAACGTTCATCTATCGATAGTTAACAGAAATCTCAAGTTTGGTGCTGATTGGACCATCCCTCTATTTTTGGCACCGCCCTCTTTTTTGACGATTTTCTAAAAAACCTTTTTTTATCATAACTTTGCAACTATATGAGCAAAAGACTTTCTACAGGTTGCATTTTATAGAAAATTGTCCAAGGAATTTGATAAAAATAAAAATTTTAACCTTTAAAGGAAACTATTGGCACTACGCCCCCCGGGGCATGGCCTTCCTCTAACGTGGGATTTCTGCTCCAGCGCCTCTGACGAGACAGGAGAAACCGGGACCGACGTTTTACTTCACCATCCGATAGAAGCTCAGTGGATAAGGCGGGAATCGAATTTTACCGTTTTAAGTATTAAAATTCAGTTTCGACCAATTCCTTATATTTTTATTTGTTTTATTGTATCACCATCGTGTTCCCCGGACAATTTTATGACAATTTCAGCAATATCCCAGGTGTAATTGAAATTGAAAATTCACAACCCGAGAAAATAATGTAAATTTTTAAATGTTATATGAATGAAAAAAGCTTTGCAACTGTCAACCAGTTATTGTCAGAAAACAATTAAATTTAAATATGACAATCCTCGAACAATTGGCAACGTGTTTATGACAAATTTAAAAAAAAAAAAGAAGGAATAAGCTAATTCTTGTCTAATTTTCAGCTTATCAAAATATTGCAATACATTAGCATTGAACTGAAGTTAGAAAAAGTGTTATCGACCATCTAAAAAAAAGCAGCACCTTCCATTCAGAGTCCTCCATAAAAGTTGATTTGGTAGTGAAAAACTGAGAAAATGCTATGCATAAGTTGCTCAGCATAGAATGCTTCTAAATGAAACTATTTTCAAATTAAAAATATATTAACGTGAAGACTTCCATCATTGTCATGATTTTTCGTTCAAAGATATAAATTTTGCGTCGCTTTCAATATTTTGACAAAATTCTTTTAACAAGTTGTTTAGAATAGGGCCCTACACATGCTGATTCCTTTTGGTAACGATTATCCCATTCTTTGTAAAGTTATGGAAATCGTCATTAATCAATGATTGCCAACTAGGACGTCAATGACTGTGCCACAAAATTTTATAAATTTTGAAGCACAATTGGTTTAGATCAATAATTCTTTCAGTGGCTTCAAGAAGGCAACAACCGGCACATGCTGATTCCTTTTGGTGCTGAAATTCGTTAAATTGAATTTAATACAGAATATTTTATAGTGATGATCAATTTTCTTCGAAAATGATCAACGGCTTCACCTTAAGAGCGAGTTTTTCACCGATGTGAAACAGGTCGTATCGAGGTGCTCCGATTTGGATGAAACTTTCAGCGTTTGTTTGTCTATGCATGAGATGAACTCATGCCAAATATGAGCCCTCTACGGCAAAGGGAAGTGGGGTAAAACGGGCATTGAAGTTTGAGGTCCAAAACACATGAAAAATCTTAAAATTGCTCGCATTTCCGTAAAACTTCATCAATTCCAACTTTCTTAGATGCATTCAAATGGTCTTTCGAAGCCCTTCAAAATGTGCTTTAGACATCCAGGATTGGTTTAACTTTTTCTCATAGCTTTTGCAAATTACTGTTAAAAGTGGATTTTTTTAAAACCTTAATAACTTTTGGCAACAGCCTCCAACACCCATACTCCCATAGGTCAAAAGTTAGGGAATTTTATGGACTATAAGCCTACGGTATTAACTTTTTGGCCAATCGCAGTTTTTCTCATAGTTTTTCGATTTTTCTAGAACAAACATTTTACAACGTTAGTTTTTGCTCTGTAGGCCTCCATAGCGGCACTTTTTGGTCTCAATTTTGACATATTCGGAATCCTCAGAAAATTTTACATTAGATTGAGGTGTTGGAATTTTGAATTTGATTGGAAAAAATGGCATTTAGAATTAATCAAAATATTATATAGAATTTTGTCGGATTAGGGGTAAACAAGTTTTCGCCTACTTCATACAGCATTTGACGTATTGATCATAGGGTAAATAAGATCTATTTCTTTTTTCAAAAATGTTTTATTTAAATATTTTTTAAATCAAAATTACAACTCCAATACTTCTAACTTACGTGAAATTGACCGAGGATTCCGAGTATGACAAAATTGAGACCAAAAAGTGCCGTCTTCTTGGCCTACAGGGCAAAAACTAACGTTGTAAAATGTTTGTTTTAGAAAAATCGTAAAACTATGAGAAAAACTGCGATTGGCCAAAAAGTTGATACCGTAGGCTTATAGTCCATGAAATTACCTATCTTTTGACCTATGGAAGTATGGGTGTTGGAGGCTGTTGCAAAAAGATATTAAGGTTTTAAAAAAATCCACTTTTAACAGTAATTTGCAAAAGCTATGAGAAAAAGTTAAACCAATCCTGGATGTCTAAAGCACATTTTGAAGGGCTTCGAAAGACCATTTGAATGCATCTAAGAGAGTTGGAATTGATGAAGTTTTACGGAAATGCGAGCAATTTTAAGATTTTTCATGTGTTTTGGACCTCAAACTTCAATGCCCGTTTTACCCCACTTCCTTTGCCGTAGAGAGCTCATATTTGGCATGAGTTCATCTCATGCATAGACAAACAAACGCTGAAAGTTTCATCCAAATCGGAGCACCTCGATACGACCTCTAGAACAAACCGAGCAGAATCTACAAATACTGCCTCTTAAGCGCTTTTAGACAAAAATAAAAAATCGGTGCTGCTTGGATTTCAAATTGTTATTCTGCAACTCACTGGATCCAGAAGCAAAAGTTGCACCGAAACAAATCTTCAATTGTAAAGTTTCGTGTAACCGCTGAAACAAGTTTTGCTAAGCAAATTCAAAATTTAGCACGAAACAAAAGTTTCCAATCACAAAAGTTTCCTTCTCTAGTTTGGAAAGTGTTTGTTCGTACAACAAACACACATACCAACGCAACTCGCCACTCTTTCCCATGAACTCCTCCTGCAAGTGGTTTACAATCTGACGGTAACAATATCCTTCACACTCGTGAGCCTGTACACGGTGTTAGAGCTGAGAAGCCCAGGAGTATTTTATTTCCAGTCGAGATTCATTACCGCACTTATGGTGGTAGAAGCGAGAAACATTTTAAATGGGATTGAACGTTTCACAAAAGTAAAGGTCTCCAATCTGCTCTTTTGAAATGTTGACCCCCCTTTCAACAGTATGTTCGAGATGGTCTGCCCTTTTCCAGTGCTGGTAGTGGCCCTGAAAATGCTAATTAAATTACTTGCACTCGATGAAGTCTGCCCTGTTACTCTTTGCTCCAAGTTAGTACAGCGCACTATAGTTCGCTAGTTGGCCCTGTTTCCTTGGGGCGACTTGAACAACCACTCAACTTTTTCCCAATAAGTATGTTCAAGTGTGTGCGTGTGTGGGAAAATCTTATTAACTTATCCTTTCTAATTAGATTACCGGGTGGTGAGTCTCCCCGACCAGTTCAACCCCTTTCGTGGCAGTTGGTTCGTGTTGAGTTGGGTTAGCAACGAACAAGCTTGCGTTGAAACAGTGTTTCATCGCAGAACCAAAATCCCTGCAAGCACTTGAGCTTCGGAGAACACAGAAATCAGCTTTGGCCGACGTGTTTGAACAAGAAACAAACGCTCCGTTTGGTTTTCATGCCACACGTGCACTTCACTCTCGTCCTATACGTACATGCGAAGACAACGGACAAAGGACTATAGGTTAGAAGGTCAAAACCACTTTTCCATCCTTTTCAGCGCTGAAAGGTCAAATAAAACAAAAGATTGGGGTGGTTAAAAACATAGTCACAGTGTATTTTTGCCACTTGTCATACAACCAATGGTCAAAACTTCTCAGAGTCTTGTTTCTGAATGTATTTTAAGTTGGTTTGATTGTCAATCGACCACGAAGGGTCGAATGTGTGAAGACATCCTTTTTTCGTGTCTCTCGAATTTGTTAGGGAGGGGAATGTAAAACATTCTCCCTTAGTGGCAAACCCTTCTGGGTAGGTCCAACCTTTGCGTGTCCATCGAGCGGGGACAACGAATTCAATCTAAACACACTCGCCCGGTGCCAAATATAGGCTCGACGAGATTGCCTGAGGATGATGTCACGGATCATGTTATTGTCCGTAGGGGTGCACACAAGGCAAGGAGAGTTCAGGATGAATAATTTGTTAGGTAATTTACTGACCACACACTGGCCTCATCTGATACCGAAGACATCTTCTAACGATGGCTTGGTGAAATGAGTTGGTGGGTTGGTGACCACATATGGAGGTACTTCCGTTGGTTTGTTTGGTTTGAAAATCGTGAGAAATTGGAAACATCCAGTTGATGAACAAACATCTCTAGAATCTACTTTCTTCGAATCATCAGTCTCGTAAACTTCAATCCTTGGCTTCCCCAACCACTGTTCCAGTTGATTGCGTTCCAGTTCTTTTCGTCCAAATGTTGTCCATTAAGATGGCTAAAAAAAGGAAACACTTTACCATAAAGCTTTGGAACTATCCACTTCCACATACCTCTCATGACAATTATGGAACCACCAAGCACCTTTCGTAATTTCCGCACAATTCTTAGGATTGGTATCGTAATCCCTATCGATCGTCGTAAACTTCATTCCCTTGTGCTTCTCCATCGAATCACCCGCAGTTCCAGCAAACCCACCAACGTTCAACAACTTGTACTGTTGATCTTCTCCAGCCACTGCAAACGACGCGTACCGAGCGTACTTGTAAGCCCCACCAAAGTCCTCCAGCTCAACGAGCAGCTCGTGCGGGAACTCTTCGTCAGCCGATGAACCACTTCCAAACCCAGCCAAAACTCCTCACCAACCACTCCAAACCCTCCCGATACTCCGACCAACTCCTGGTAAAATTCTCCGACCCATCGAAACGCTGCTGAATGACCAACCAATGACCTCCGAAACGCTGAAGTTCACATAACACGCTCATCGTCACCCCCGCAGAGTTCGGCACCTTCATCCTGAACAATCCGGAAGACTTCGATTCGGCGCAACTGCACGACTCGATAGTCGCCGAGTTCTTTCCCCCTTCAGGTTTCACCCGCTCCAAGCTCTTCCGAATGAGGTCATGGTTGGCGCAGACCGACTGGAGGTTCAACACCTGCCTCGAGTAGGCGGTTACCAGCGAAATGTTAAAGGACAGGTCGTCCACCTGGGCGGTCAGCTGCTTCTGGTGGTGTGCGACCAGGTTGTTGGTCTGCAGCTGACGCTCCTCGAGCGATCGATGATTGTTCAGGACCGTTTCGCCGAGCTCCCTCACGTGGACGAACATCTCCAAGAAGCTTTAAGCGATAATTGAGGTTAGGATTTGTCACGACCAAGGAACCGCTTGAACCTACCTATACTGGAGATGATCCAGGCGTTCCTGAACAATCTCATAGCCGATCCCGTTGCTGGTAGATTGGTCTAGAGTGTTGTTTTCAACTGCTACTGTCCCTTTTCGGAACCACAAAGTAACAAACAGAATGTGGAGAAGGTACGAGCGCATGATGCGACTTTTGCAAACCAAACTACTGAGCTTTTTGTGTCGAAGTTGGGCTGATTTTTATACCATCAGACCATTGCATGAGAACGGAAATTGCGGTTTCGAGACTTTTTATCATCTTAAGTTGATATGCTTGAGAGCTACACAAAAAAGGTACACCCAAACGGCGATCGCATTATTTTGTCTCATATCTGCATGGAAGTACATATATCACAGTAGTACAAATTCACGTATGTTTAGCAGGGTAAGCACTCGCTCTTAACTCCATCCAATTTGCTGATTGGGCGAGATAGGACGCCGTCTATTTTCAGACGATGACTCAGCACTTTTCCACTTATGAACTTTAAAAAAACAGATGGCAGCACGATGTTACGCCACATCCCTATTGAATGTCAAAGTGCTGATATGGCATCATTAGAGGCACGCTGGAATTAAATGCTATTCCCCTAGGGGTATGACAATGGAACACTTCCATTCGAGCAGTTTTGTTTTTATGTATTCCTTATGGGAGAACTTTCAATTCTACCGAGGGACGGAATATTCGCAAAACAATCAATTTCGCTTGCGAACTTTTTTCGCTCCTGAAATTCTCCAAGCAAATCAATCTGCTGATGATTTTTTTGTGAATTTCCTTGTCAGCACCACTTAAAATCATTTATTTCACTTTGTTTAGACACATTGCCCATCTACAAAATGTGACTGCTCATTATTCGACGTGTGACGTTACACTTGCAAATGTAGTAGTGAAAAAGATGTTTCGCCGAATAAGGCTGGTACAAATATTTTTAAAAGTTTTTGTCACCCCCCCTTTAAAATTGGCCCGAAAAATCAGGGGGCAAAAAAAAATATTTTTACAATAAACTTCAAAATTTCAATGAAAATTCAAGTGCAATCAGCTGAAATCAAATTAAAATACATTCTTCTGCATTTAAAATCATTTTTAGCGTGTTTGGGTTTATTAAAAAATCTTAAGATTTTTTGAAAATTTTCGATGCAAAACCTTTTTTTTCGATACAATTTTTGTTTTTGTCAGATCTTAGATTTTTTGAAAACTAATGATTGCAAAACAACTGAACTAGTGTAAAATGCATTTTAAAACCCTTTTGCCTTCCTCACTGAGGTAAGGCTATAATCCTGCTCTAAAAATGAACTTTGAATCAAAACTTCGTAGACCCACCTTCATGTATACATATCGACTCAGAATCGAAAACTGAACAAATGTCTGTGTGTATGTGTGTGTATGTGTGTGTGTATGTATGTATGTGACCAACAAACTAGCTCATGTTTCTCGGCACTGGCTGAACCGATTTGACCCGAACCTGTTGCATTCGACTTGGTTTAGGGTCCCATAGATCGAGTTTTATACAGATTGAAGTTTTGATAAGTAGTTCAATAGTTATGTATAAAAATGTGTTTTCACATATATCCGGATCTCACTTAAATGTATGTAAACTATGTCCGGGTCCATCATCCGACCTATCGTTGGTTAGGTTATCAAAAGACCTTTCCAACGAGCCTAAAACATTGAAGATCTGGCAACCCTGTCTCGAGATATGGCCACTTAAGTGATATTGATTTACTTTTTGGAAGCCGGATCTCACTTAAATGTATGTAAACTATGTCCGGGTCCATCATCCGACCTATCGTTGGTTAGGTTATCAAAAGACTTTTCCAACGAGCCTAAAACATTGAAGATCTGGCAACCCTGTCTCGAGATATGGCCACTTAAGTGATATTGATGTACTTTTTAACTCCGGATCTCACTCAAATGTATGTAAACTATGTCCGGATCCACCATCCGACCCATCGTTGGTTAGGTTATGAAAAGACCTTTCCAAAGAGTTCAAAACATTGGAGATCTGGCAACCCTGTCTTGAGATATGTACACTGAAGTGATATTGATGTACTTTTTAACTCCGGATCTAAAAAAGAGATGAAATTTTTGTATCTGAAAGAGATGAAATTTCATATCAGCCATTGTTGGTAATAAGTGAGGAAGGCTCTAACCACATAGGTGGATTAAGTTAGTTTTTTCATTTAAATGTGAAGACTATGGCTTGTTATTTAAATTTTTATATTTTTTTTATTTTTTTGCCCCCCCCTTGACCTCGGCCAGGGCCGAGGGACAAAAACTTTTTTTAATATTTGCATCGGCCTAATCAAGACGATGATTTTTTTAGATTCCTTTTACCAACCTTTCGTGCGCGAGAGAGGAGAGCATGCTCCCTTCGGATTTTTTTTTTCTCTTAAAGAACATTCAAAGATTATCTTTTGATGATGATTATTCCATCACTGTTTCTAGGTACCGTAAACCGGGGTGACTTTGATAGGATTTCAATTTATTTTTGGAATGTTTCCGAACTGGAAAGGTTTTTCTCAAGATTATTATTTTTAAAACATGTACTGGTGTAGGCCACACAAAGTTCATGCACTATTTCTGGAAAAAGTTATTTTTCATAATGTTCAGAAAAATAGTTACGTTAAAAATTCTCATTTCAAATTCCGGGGTGACTTTGATAGTCATAGTTTTTTTTTGTTAAAATCAGATTATAAGTGCTCAAACGTCATTTTTACGTTAAATGAACCATCACTAAGGTTGATGATATAGTTTTCAAGAAAAAAATCTATGTTGATACGAAGTTAGCTAAGTTTTAAGGCTTTTTAACAAAATACTTATAAATTTTAGGTAAAGTTGTTAAAAAGTCGAAATTTTGCCTGTAATTCGTTAAATCTCGTATTGTTCATAAAATTATCGATTTATATTACATTTTTAACTGAATTCGAAGCACAAATCACAAGTTTTCACATTTCATATGAAATTTGTTCAACTGAAATTGCCCTTAATTTTGGATTTTTTTTTGAGTTATGTTTCAAAAACACATATTATTTAATATTTACAAAATTAGTTTACCTTCTCCTAGTGGAAAATTTTCCAAAGAATCCTAAAATGTATTCCATTTTCCGATTCGAAATAATGTTCATTGAGAAAATCATGACACTTTGAGTAGTTTGAAATAATGCCTTTCATCAAAATTTTTTTTGAAAATAGTTAACTAACTTTTTTAAACCTTTCAAAATGTTATGAAAAGTTCTTCTTGATGTACTTTGAGTACTCCTCTACCATGGTCAGTATGGTTCCAAACCATTCCGTACGTATTTAATTTGTATTCTTCATTTTGCGGAAAAATCTCAAACCTATCAAAGTCACCCCGGCTATCAAAGTCACCCCGTTTTACGGTACCACTCGAATCCGGTGCCCCATTTTGTCCGTTACCGCAAATTATCGACATAACCGTCGGTTTTGTTTTTTGACAAATTTTGCCAGATTTTTCACTTAATGCCCATTTTGAACAACTTTCTGATAAAAATGAGAGGAATTTAATTGAAAATCATAAAATTTAGAATGAGTTTTGCTTAAAGTAAATGTAAATTCAACATTTTCAGGCCCTTTTAATTAGTTAAAACATCTGAATTCTACAAACTTTTGAATTAATTCATATTCTTCCTCATCTTCATCATTCAGAATTATACGATTTTTGTCTACCAGATTTTTCCAGATTTTTAATCGATACTTTGCCAGATTTTCCAAATTTTGACCTGGTAACCCTGCTCTGAAAAGTTGCTCGAGGACGCGCCAGCATTATATGTGTTGGTGAGAACTACAGATAACTGACATGTTTCTGATTCTGATATATATTTTTCCTTTGGGTGTAGGGGTATTTTTATTGTTTAAGAGTCATTTTAAAGCTAAAGTTTATTTAGATTAGATTAGATACGAACGAAATTGCACGAAACGAATGAAATAATCATAAAAGTGACATGTTTTTTTATTGCAAAGGTTTTTTCTAAAGAAATTTAACAGAAAAACACAAAAAAGTCCTCTAAATTTCAAAAAAATGTATGTTCAATTTAAATGCTTTAGTGTCCGCTTTACATATATGAAAATTTTCAAAAATCGTAAGCTTCTATTCAATTTGATTTTCTCAACAATGCTGTATCTAATAGATTAATACTAGAGCTAGTGATTTTTCACAACAGAAAAATCTAAATTACGCGGCATGCCAATTACAAAACATTTAAATTTCACGGAAATTTCACGGTACTCTCAAACTTGTTTAAAATAAACTTTTATATGTAAACTTTTAGCAAAACTATTAACAGAAAAGTTTCTTCAATGTTAGCAGTAGGTCTAGATACAATATAAAACCCCCTGTCACAATTTATTTATTTGAAAAAGGAGTTTTGGATTTATCTTGGGAAATTTTGAAGAATTTCCGTCAGTTGAATTATAGTTTTTTTTATTAGGTCCTATAAATAAATGTAATCATTGAGTGTACCCCGATTACTCTAATGAACATTGACATAAGGTGTGAAAGGGATACAGTCAATGTAAACATTTGTTTATAAAACCTAATAAAAATTTTCAAGAATTTATGATTCAACTGTTTTAATTTTATTCAGATTTTATAAAATTAATTTAATTACATACCTCCAAAGCGAAGCAAGTCCTGAACCTCTGATTCATGAAAACTAGAATCAATAAAATATGTGCAATATAGATGTTTTTTTGTTTCCTTAATTTCATCAATAAGGAAATTTAAGTATTTTAATAAAGTTCAGGCAAAACTTGATTAAAAGCAGTTTTTACATTCATTGATAATGCAAGAAAAATATAAGGGTAATTCTCTACCAACTCACACAAAATCGGGAAAAGTCTTTCAAAACTTTTTTTTCGTAAAATCGCGATAACTCGTGATGCTCATGAGCAAACCCCTTATGTCTATGTCTATCAAAATTTTTGTAATTGTCTGCTCTGCAACTTTGTAGAACATTGTTACACTCTAAAAAATAACCCTGCAAAGTTAGAAAAAACACGATATTTTAAAATGAAAAATTTTGTTCTAAATGAAAAAATTACCCTTCTGGATCAATGTAGATTCGAAAAGTACATTAAATTTTCCATAAAATGACATGTTCCAAAATAGTTTCTTTGACACCAAATTTCTATCTCATCAACGTTTCAGGCTGCAAATTATTGAAAAACACATCTTTTTTCGCATGTTCAAAAAAAATGTCGTATCGCCCCTCCGACCTCCGGACCTCGGATTCGTGATCAGGGACAAAAGTTACCCCTTAGGAAAAGGTTTTACGCAAATCGAAGAGGGGTCGGGGCAACTGCTGTGTGAGTTGGCGGAGAATTACCCATAATACATTGCAAAATGATTAACAAATATGATTTCAATATGTATTATTTTTCTTATCAAAACGGACCCACACGTGTTAAAACTAGTTATAATAGATAGACCGTTACAATATTTTGCATAGTTCATGACGCTGTAATTTAAATTTTTTAACATTTCTATTTTTTGCTCCCCCCTCGATTTTGGTCAGAGTCGAGGGACATAAACTTCAAAAAATATTTGCAGCGGCCTCATAGCATAGCATAGCATTACTAACTATAATTATTGGAATAATTAAATGCAGGAAAAAGCATTTTTTTTTTCACAGTTCCGATTGTGCTCCTGGTTTTACCAAATGTTTGTCAGTTTCTGAAAATAAATAAAATCCTCCCCGACATTGACCTTAACAAATACTTGCAACGGCATGGAATCAAGCAAAAAAAATATAATTTTATGGTTCTAATGTATACAAATTACTGCTCTTAAAACTTCATAAGCAACCAATTCAACCTTTGAAAACCCATTTCCAATGTCAGTTCACAGTTCAATGAACCGCACTCATCATCGCGATCCGGAATCCACGTACCTTTTCACGTGGCACGAGTCGTCCTTCCCCACTCCTCCAAACTCCGCGGGACATTTATCCTTAACCTGCCGCTGCCTGTGCCTGAGACGACACCAACCCCGACCGACCTTCACCGCCACCAACTCACGTGGATTTATTTTACGTGTGTGCGGCACTGTAATGTGTTATCCTTTTTTTCCGATTTTTCCCTCCGACGCGCAAAATTGGCAATTCCGGCAACGACGTAACGGCCACCTTTCGAGGTTTGTTATCTTTTCATTTGCACATTTTTGGGGCCTAAATTTTCACGATGAAATAAACACATTGCCGTACTGCGCTACACCACCACCAACACCACCATCAACACTAGGGTAGCGTTTTATGCACCAACACAATCGCAGGGACACGCTTGGCTTTTTTGGGAGTGTGCGAGATCCTTTTAGGTTATGTACGTGAGGAAAATTCGACGGAGGGGAATCGGGGTGGAAGTGGGCAAATTTTCCGCCTAATAGCTTCACACACGAGTTGTGAGAGACTCACTTTTGAAACGACCCTAGCATCCTAGGCCCGAGGGCAACCACCTGCCCCGGAGGTTGGAAGAAGGTGCGGCGGGGGGGTCGTCCATAGATTATTATCAACGCTCTACGGCAGTAGTAGATGTGTGTAGCGTACGACGTGACGACAGTTTGTCGGAGGTTGGCAGATTACACGGCTTTAACGACGGTCTGCGACACTCTCCCTCTTTTTTTTTTATTTCTACGCTGCACAATATTTACACTTGGCTGAATACTCCTTTTTTATGATTTTCCATCAATCACTCTGGCGCTTAACGTGGCGCTTTCCAGGGTAATTCGAGACCTTTCCGGTCGCACCTTTTCGCTATCACATTGCTGGAACCTTGTCAACACTCGTTTAACGTGCAGTCAACGTGACCTCTTGGCTTAGTTACAGGTCTCATGTTCAATCCCGAGCAAACGTTGTGTTTTTCAAGTCTGCCAGCACAACTCCGAAATTCCACGCGACAAAAACTTCCCCCAAAATCCTTCACAAAACTTTCTCCCCTTCTCACTCTCTCTCTCTCACTCGGAGCCGTCTCACTCACTCCCTGCAGAGTCAGACACTTTCCCGACTCGCGTCGCGACGTTTTTCTCACCCCCACCGCCTTCAAAAGCCTCCTCCTCGAAGGGCTTTTCAGCGCCGCCGGTCGACTGGCCGCCAGAGCTTAATCCACGCCTAATCCCAGGTAATCCTGCATAATAACACCGTAACGCGCGTAACGCCTCACTGTCTCAAGCCCCACCAATCGATTAGACGGGACACCCGGACACGGCCCGAAACCGTGAAAAACTCACGTCACACACGCACGCACTGTCTGGCACGAAAGCTAGAGAAAAACTGAAAATCGGGCAAATTTTCCCGTCCAACCGAGTGCCGTCGATTCGATTTTCTCACCACCGGCAGAACAGCAATAGAGATTTTCCCCCAGTGCGAGACCAAGCGAGAGAGCACCCCAACTCTCACCAAAACATCCTCGCGGCGAGGAAAAACTCTCAAATTTTACTCTCGCACGCACACCACGCCGCAAATGTTTTCATCTTTCTAACCCCCCGTGTGCGGGGGGCCGCCGTCACCAATACACACGCACGCAGAAATTTCACGCTCTCACCCCATTCGTGAAAAACGAGAAAAATGAATTATTTACGCGCGCTCACGCTCTCTCTCTCCCGCTCTCTCGGGAAACTTCCTTTTATTCGTTTTTCCCTGCCCCGACTTGTTCCCACAATCTTACTGTGATGAGCTGGTGTGAGTGGCGGTGGTTGGAAAATCGATCGATTTGTTTTCCTTGTGGCTCGCTCGCTCGTCGTCGTAGTAGGCTCTGGTGGCTCAGTGTGTGTGTTTTCTGTCACTTGTTTTTCTTTTCGCTCTTGGAAAATCTAGCTCATGGTCTGCCTTTCCGAGGTTGGTTGGTGGTGTCGAATGTTGCAATACAGGGATGTGAGGATTTTTTGACATTTGTTGCATTTCTGATTGGGCAGATTTTTTTGAGTAATTTTTCTATGACAATAATTTTGGCAGCTGTCCATACAAAAATGCTATCAAAATATTCATAAATCGGTAAATTAAGACATTTTTTTATAAATTTAATGTCTTCTTAATTTTCCTTTTCAAACAAGAAATTTAGCTACGCTAAATTGGACATGTTTTGCGTTCCTCACTGAGGTAAGGATATAATCCTGCTCTAAAAATGAGCTTTTCTCAGAAAGCTCATAGACCCACCTTCATGTATACCTATCGACTCAGAATCAAAAACTGAACAAATGTCTGTGTATGTATGTGACCAAAATTCTTACTGAGTTTTCTCACCACTGGCTGAACCGATTTTGGTCAAATACGTTCCATACGTACCTATTGATTTTTATTAAGTTTCGATAAGTAGTTCAAAAGTTATGTACACCCAAAGGAAAAATATATATCAATATCTGCAACAGTGGATTTGCTGCAGAAAATGTTACATTTTATAACATTTTTTGCAGCAAGCCCGTAGTTTATTTTTGCCCGTGTGTAAACATATCAGCGATCTGCAGTTCTCACCAACACATATAATGCTAGCGCGTCCCTGAGCAACACTTCAAAGAGATAAATATGTTGGTGGTAGCGTGTCGGATCAACAATTAAGAAGTTGATGGTTCAATCCTCGATCTATAAAGATATTTTTTGCAATACAATCAATCGGCCGTCGGTAATGTCGATGATTGTCGATAACGGGCAAAAATGTCATACCCCTATATCGCAAAAAAAAAATGCATGAGGACAGTTTTCATGCAGAATCTGATATACTTTCATGCCGCCATGCATCACAATCATGCGACAGCCGTTTGGGTGTATAAAAATATGTTTTTGTATTTATCCGGATGTTAGATAAGTGATCGGAAATCGACTCAAATACCATCATGTTATACATGGTTGGTTAGGTAATCAAAAGACCTTTCCAACGATTCCAAAACGTTGAGAATCTGGCAACCCTGTCTCAAGTTATGGCCACTTAAGTGATTTTTATGCACTTTTCCGAAGCCGAATCTCCCTTAATGTATTTAAACTATGCCTGGATACATCATCCGACCCACCGTTGGTTAGCTAATCTTAAGACCTTTCCAACGACTCCAAATCATTGAGAATCTGGTAACCCTGTATCCGGTTATGTCCACTTAAGTGATTTTTATGCACTTTTTTGAAGCCGGATCTCCCTTAAATGTATTTATTATATGTCCGGATCCATCATCCTACACACCGTTGGTTAGGTCGAGTCCAACGAGCCCAAAACATTGATAATCTGGCAATCCTGTCTAAAGTTTTGGTCACTTAAGTGATATTTATGCATTTTTTATTGCTGATATTAAGAAAAACTAGATAACATTTTTGTCCAATTCCTTCGAATCGCCAAATGTTGGTAAAGAGTGAGGAAGGCATCAACCACATACGTGGATTAAGTTAGTTTTTAAACATGGTATGACTTACTCTTGAAGTCATGATAATTAAGGGGTTACATACATGTATATCGGCAAAAAAAGTCAGAGGTTAGTATGAGCACACACATAAACTTGTTTATAATTATTTTTTCTTGGCACTAAAATATACATTTTCACCTACTTTCAAAACAAATTTGAAGATATTTGGTTGCATCGTTGCCGAGATACATATAGCAATTTCAAGTTAGCAGTTTCAAAAAACGGGTGCCACGAAATCTCAACATTGTCTTGACCAAATCGGCTCAAAATTTTGGTGAAGACTTGTTAAACCGATTCCGTGTGCATGACGAAGCCCGATTTTCAAAAAAAAATATTTTAAAAAAAATAAAAATATTTTTGTGTTTTTCATATAAAAAACCGTTAGTTTTTGATTTTTGTATTTTTTAAAAAAGCTAATTTTAAAAATTGGGCTTCGCCATGCATACGGGATACATCTTGAGAGTCTTCACCTCAAATTTCAGCCAATTGTGTTCATCCCATCTCGAGATATCGTGGCACCCGTAAATCAACTCAGGGTTTAAAGAAAAACGCCAACAAAGTTTGACAGCCCGCTTTGCGCATGGCAACATTTTGAATTTAAATCGTCTCTTACTCAGTTTAATCATTAAATATCTTCATGAAACTTTCAAGAGTGATTAATAATCATCTTTTGAGTGGATTTATCAAATATTCTGTTATATTAAACTTTGTGATTTTCTACATGTATGTAACCCCTTAACACTTGTAGCCCCAACGGGGTCAAAAAAGTTGGAAATGCATTTTCACCGGCTCATACAACCGTCCCTTGGTTTTTGACCCCCTTGGTGCTTCGCGTAAGTTTTGACCCCGTTGGTGCTACAAGTGTTGGTGCTTCGGAAAACAAAGACAAATAGTAAATTGAGATGAAAAATATATCAGGATATGCAAAATACTTCTACAAACAACATATGAGCCGCGATCGTTTTGCTGAATAATGGATAGAAAACTGACTTGGATTCCGAACACTTCGAACAATAATGTCGAAAAATTTGTAAAAGATCCTGTACCAGATGATAGACACCCAAACACATATTTCCCAATACCCTGACTCAATGGTGCTTGCAGGACTCTATTCATTTCGGAGCTTTGAAGTAGTGTTGGGGTGGTTCATTCAATTGTGTTCATTTTTCCTTATGTTATTTGTACTTATTTTCGTTCAAATTTTTTGTGGATGGAGTTCAATTATTGATTTTTTAAATCATAAAAAAATCGCATTGCCTACCCTAACCACACAATACAATCAACTAAACCCCTTCGGAAAGCTTCTTTTCCACGAAACAGATGAAGATAAACCCTTGTGAAACGAGCACGAAGACCACAACCGTTTAGGCCAGATCAACCGGCGGTCACATTCCGACACGTTGTCCTTGGTTGTGCCTGTCGGTGGAAGGATTTTTCTCAGCAAGGATGTTTCGATTCAATGGACCCGATTTTCGCCGATGGTGTCAAACGTCATGCCGCCGGTGATGATGATCGTTAGTGATATAGGCCCGTCATTAGTGGGCTCGCCGGGAAAGGACTGACGGAAATGGTTAAGGGGTAGCGATTATTACGAAGGATTATAATCGATATTGAATTGAAGGACTGCTTGGAGAGGCTGAGTTTCGATTTGTCGATGCTAACCTTTTGTTGGCATGATTGTAGAAATGTATGACTAGTTGTAAACGATTTTTTAATTTATTTATTTTTTCAACGAAGAGTGTTTTTTTCTAACAATCCAATTGATGCAAAAGAGAAAACCGGTATGGTCAAATGGCGATGGCTTTAAATTACGCAAACATCTCTTTGAATATTGCATTAAGTCAAGTAACTGGTTATTCTCTCCTAACAACAGATACAAACTTAGGGATATTCTATGGACAACCTTGTCGTATTTCATTCCATCCATATGGTCAACGTACATCCTCACTAAGAATCATATCATATTCTTCCACCATCCTCACGTCACCACATCAATCCCCACAATGAAGCAGCACCAACTGAAACATAACGGAAAAAGCTGTTAAAATCAGTGGGTCTGCCCGAATTCATTTAGTGCAAAAACGGATTTCCCAGTCAACCATCAGATTCTCTGCTACACAGTCAGCGTATTCTTTTTTCCTTTATCGATATTCTCAGTTTTGATGTATTCTAGTGTTTCAACTTTTGTTGCCATCACATGATTATCCACAGCCCATTTCTGTCTTTTTTCTATTTTTTTTTTTGTTTTAGAACGTGACTCTTGTGCTTGCGAGCAGAAGGTAATAATTTTGGAATAACATTTTTTGATTATTGAAAATACTTGGCTAATAACACTTAATATTATTTATAACAAGTTTTGTTATTTGCCGATATCATTTTTTTTGTTATTAGATTGTTATTGTAAAAAAAAAAAAACGAAACTATTGGCACTACGCCCCCGGGGCATGGCCTTCCTCTAACGTGGGATTTCTGCTCCAGCGCCTCTGACGAGACAGGAGAAACCGGGACCGACGTTTTACTTCACCATCCGATAGAAGCTCAGTGGATAAGGCGGGAATCGAACCCGCGTCTCATAGCATCATCGGGATCGGCAGCCGAAGCCGCTACCGCTAGATTGTTATTGTAATAACAGATTAATAACATTTAAAGTTATTCTTCGAACAAATCTTTGTTATTATTTTTTTTTTTTTAGCAACTAATCCGATCATCCCAATAACAGTTGGAGGTATTCTTCAATAACAAAACATGTTATTCCAGAGTAGTTTTGGCTTTCAACCAATTTCAGACCAATAACAAATTTTGTTATAATAACATAAACTGTTATTCAACTCTTATGCAAAAAATGGATTTTTCAAGAAGATTTCATGACGCTTTTTGTAATTTTAACAGTATTTGTTATTGAAATGACATGAATTTTGTTATCACCGTCTGCCCGGGCTAGTTGGAACGATGTTTTTGATCGCAAAAATTACAGCTTTGATCAAATTAAGTTCTGCAAAATTCTAGGATCATCTAGACATCCTAACAAATCACTGTAAAGAAGAATCATCTTGATTGGTTGAGTAATGCCCGAGAACCAGCTAGTTGAAGTTACCGTTCCAACTTTTTTGGAGCCTTGAGCGTTGGAATGTTAAACTAGAGCAAGAGATCGTCCAGCATCCTTCGCTATAAAGTTGTAACTATCCATTTCTCAATTTGAAGATTTGAACTTTTGGTCTGGTTTTATTCCACTGTTTTCCACCCCATGTTTTCCATCTCTACCAACAAGAAGTGGGGAACGGGGATCAATGTTGTGATTGTGTGTATGTGTACTAGGGTGTCCAGGAAAAAAATACACTATGCAGAGTTGTATTCAACGGAAAAAAAAACACTTAGCTACTGGCTATGGCTAGGCCCCTATGTCACTTTGAGCTGATATTATTCTGGAGAAACTCGAGCTTCAAATTTGTTTAAAAAACATTTTTAAAGACCCTTTCAATTCAATTGTAGAGCATTCAATTCCTCATAATAATCAAACCTTTGACGATTTTTGTACTTGAAACATGGTTTCACCGATTAAATCAGTAAAACATTTGTTTCGCCAATTAGGCTCATCGGCTTCAAATACTCAAAATGTAATATCAAATTTTGATATATTTCCCCATATTACGGGCACCCTAATGTGTGCCTGGAGTTTGTTTTAGTTGTGATACTGCAGAAGCAATCCCGTTGGTTTGAGGGTCAAGGGAGAAGAGGGGAAAAATGTGTTTGATGAATAAAATATCAGCAAAATATGCATAAAATCGAATGAAATATTCAAACTGCAAACACAAAACAATGATGAAACAGAGAGAAAATGTCACGGCCCCCTGTTTGGTTGCGAGTATTTTCGAAGGAGAATCAATTTTATTGTAGGGTACTTTTTTTGTTACAAAGTGTCAGCTGAATGCAAGATAGAATTATGAGTGATGCCACAGAGTACTCTGTGGTGATGCTGTCAGAGAAGACTTTCAATTGAATATGCCACAGACAAACAGATGTCCAGAAAGTCCTTGTTTCACCCGTAGACTCCATGGAGTTTTTGGAAGATCGAAGACAGCCCAATACATCAACAAAGTAGTCTGCGATACTCATTGAAGCTATGCGGGTATGTTCCAAAGTAAAAAAAACCGTCGCCCTCTTGCTTGATAAGGCGGTAGATTCATCAGTCTTGACTCCAAGCAGTTCTTGGATGACCCAGATCATACCAATAAGTTCTTATAACAATGCACTGTAGCCTTCCACGCTCACTGAAGCAGTCTGGGTAGGATTAGGTGTCAAAATGTTGACGTATAGACTGTACGAAGCCTGTTGCACAAAATTTCCGAAGTATCGGATGGACTAGAACATCCCAGGTGTTCCAAAACCATGCTAAAATGTTTTAATACCATAACTGAACAAAATACAATTGATACATTTTGAAGAATCTCCGACAAATTACGAAATCTCAAAGATTCTTAATTTAAGTTATATTCTCAATTTAAGTCATGTTCATTCTCATTTTAAGTCATGACATAAAAATAGTTTCGTAAACCGAGAATTGTTTAAAAAAAGATGACTTAAAAAATATGGTAAGCCGGGGCCATGGTGTAGGGGTAAGCGTGATTGCCTCTCACCCAGTCGCCCTGGGTTTGATCCCAGAAGGTCCCGGTGGCAAATTTTGCGACGAGATTTGTCTGATCACGCCTTCCGTCGGACGGGAAGTAAATGTTGGCCCCGGACTATCCTAAAAAGGTTAGGTCGTTAGCTCAGTCCAGGTGTAGGAGTCGTCTCCCTGGGTCCTGCCTCGGTGGAGTCGCTGGCAGGCAGTTGGACTAACAATCCAAAGGTCGTCAGTTCGAATTCCGGGGTGGATGGAAGCTAAGGTTAAGGTGTAAAAAGAGGTTTGCAATTGCCTCAACAATCAAGCCTTCGGACACCTGGTTTCGAGTAGGAATCTCGCAATCGAGAACGCCAAGGCAATGCTGTAGAGCAGGCCTGCCAGGGCTCATTTTCACATTTTTGATCGTCAAAATTACATTGTTGATTTTTTCATGTTTTTTGATGGAATCGGTTCTCAGATGTCCAGTGAACATAATTTTGATAAAAGTTTGGAAAAATATTTTTGCAGGTCGTTTTTTATGTAAGTTTTAAGTGAAAAATTGGACCGGCCCGCGGGCCGGATCGATTTTAGACGTAAAGTGTTGATAAAAACGACCTGTATAATTTTTTTTCAAACTTTTGGTAAAGTTATGTTCACTGGTCATCTGAGAACCGATTCCATCAAAGAAACCATGAAAAAATCAATAATTGTAATTTTTACGATCAAAAATGTGAAAATTGAGCCGAAAAGGTTGGGCAGGCCTTCCCATGGTGTATAAAAATTATGAAACATGTTCTTTTGTGATAAATATTTCAACATTTAAAAACGAAATTGAACTGAAAAACAAAAACAAATTATAACCCATTGAATTTTAAAACGGGTTTTAATCTTATCCTAATTGTTTATCAAAGATTATAAGTAATAAAAACAAAACAAGATGATTTTAATGAAATATAATTGTAACATAATTTATTTTGATCGGATCGTAAAATTTGCTTGAAAATGTTGGTTCAAAGTCCAAATCTGGAGTTTTTTTTTTTTTTTTGAAAAAATCCAATAAACCAAATTTCTAGTTTTTGCTTTTTGGGTGTTTTTGAAACCACCTTGAGTCAGGGGTTTTAAAAAACACCTAAAAAGCAAAAACTGAAAATTTGGTTTATTGGACCTTTAAAAAAAAGCTCCAGATATGTTATTAGTTCCCAATATTTCGATGAAATTTTTGTCAAGCATATGATCGATTTTGTGATACTATAATAATTTTAAATTCGATTTAATTATATTGTACTTTTTTAATCAATTTCATTACAAAAATTACAAATTATACTAATTGCTTCTTCTCAATTTTCTATAATAAATTTTCCGAAAAATTCAACTACGCACTAAAAAAATCCTAAATCACTTGTTTCCAACAAACAATTTTAATTTCAAAAATTCTATCATTCCTCGGATATTAGTGGCATTTTCAGAATCGTGTTATTTAAACAAATAAAAGTGTGTTTCAAGCTATATTTAGAATCTGAGTTTTTCGTAATAATAATAACAATAGTTTTCGTTATTTGATATCACTCTCCAGATATTTTTATTTCTTATTTCCTTGATTGAACTTTACTTTACATCAAAACAGGATAAATTTCCCCACTCCCAAGGCCACGTCTAATCTGGACGGATTTTGCAAAGAATAACTTTCTGAAAACAAACGCAAAGTGACTTGCTAGCACAGATCACCACCACCATGCAAAAGCCACTAGGTATCATGCGAGTGAGTGAGTTGGGACCACATCAAGATTGAAAACACGAAGATTAGCACTAATCTACCCGGGCCCTGCCCACTGCCAACGGTGTGGTGCTTCTCGTCTAGCCGGACAATATCTGAAATAAGCTTTGGATGGGGGTGAAAGATACTTTAAATTCATTCAAATTAAAGTATCAGTTAACATTTTTTTAGCTAATTTTTGATGATTAGTTTAGTATTTTTGAGTAATTTCAAAACATTGACTACAAATGACACTGAGAAAAACTCGAACGATGCCGGCTTTCATGGGCAATTTGATTAAATTTTATTATTACGACTTGAGCCTTGCGGTCAAGCATAGATCCTTGCCTGCCACGTTTGTGGGACGGGGATTATGATGTTCGAATTTGTTCCTGCGGGCAGATTGGACCGTTGATGAACAGATTACTCTGCGTTACCTGTTTGCGATTTGAGTACACGGAAAAGTAAATAACTTTTAAAACATGATGATTTTGTCGGATGGCAAAAATAACAACTTTGTTTCCAATTCAAAAAAGAATTAAGGAAAACAAAAAAACGTATCTTTCCGTACATTCTGCATCAAACTTGGCATTTTCCAACAACGATCCGAAAACCACGTCATCGCACCATATTTCCAACGTGAGTTTTATGAGCTTTTGGCTGGGCCCAATTTGGCACGTCTTGCCGAGCTGGAAACTGCACTCACATTGTGCACAGCCAGAAAGGCCTCTTTCCATGAATTCCTGAGCGGAAAAACGGTTGCAACATGCCGTGTCTACGATGTGGTTTTGTTAAATTTTGTAGAATTTTCACCATGTGTGTTGTGCGATGGTGGAAATTCTTTGTATGAATCATATATCAATAAATATTTTTTAAAGATTGAAATGAAACAAAAAAAATACATCGAACATTTCTTTTGTTCAAGTATGGCCTTCAACTCATCTTCCCTAGAAATATCCCAACTAAAGGTCACAAAATCCTGTGTCGTTCCTCACTCCTTCTTCAATCTTAAAGCCCAAGCCAAATTCATCACGTTACATGTATCAAAACACACACAAACGTGTGTTACATTGTCAAGCCAGCATCCAACGGCGGCAGTAAATTCAGCAAAGGACAAAAAACGCACGCACCCCGAGCAAATGAGGAAAAACAAGTCCTTTCCGGCTCGTATTTCTTCTGTATACACTCTCCGGGGGCCATGAAAAACCTGGCCCCCTATTTCTTCGCCAGAACGATGATGACCTCTTGAGGCTGCGAGCACAGGTTCTGGCGGGTTAGGATAAAAAAAGGGACGCAGGGGGGAATTGTGTGATATTTTTGGAGTCGTGTTACATTAGCTGCCACGGGTTGAAAAGCTGAAGACTTTACTTCCTTTATTACTCCTAAAAATAAAAGAAAAAAACGCTTTGATCACCAGGATGAAAAGCCAAGCGTTTTGTTAACCTATAGGGAGTCGTAATTAGTCACATGAAAGCATAGAAGTGTGGTGGTACTTTTAACAAATTATTTTATTACCTACCGTCAGTGGGGATGACATTGGTCTGGGGGGTGAGATTGGGTCAAAGTGATTTTTGACGGATTTTACAATTTCTCAGGTTCTTCTCAATGAAAATGAATTCTGTTGAAAGGGTTGTGTAGGGGACATCTTAAGATGACTTCGCTGAAAAAATCTCGTTCCTAGAACAAATCCTGTTATTTTGGCAGCTGTCTAAAGTTGGGGTACGTTTTTGGCCAAAAATGACCTCTCGAAAAATCATTTTTCTAACATTTTTGTTAGAATTGCTCGAAAACTACCCAAATGTTTGAAAATCTCCACTTCAAACATTGTAGCGTGTCAATACGATTCCCTCGAACAAGAAACACTGTTGGATGACTTGTTTTTACCATATCGTTGTATTTGAGCATCATTTTAGTTTCATTTGACCCAATGTGACCCCCTCTAAGGGGTGAGATTGGGTCAATTTTCAAACTATAGGCATTTAAGGTAGTGTTCATCAAAATCAACCATATTTTGGGAAAATGTTAGTAAACTATCTAAGAACAAATCTACGTTGAAATATTTTCGATGTTATTTAAATTGTTTTTGTTATTAAGAAAATACGAGAGGTGTATCGTTTTTTGACCCATAGTCACCCCCACTGACGGTACCATATTATAGGGATATTTTAACCTTTATGTGAAATAGGTAATCTTTTTGAAAAAGTGAGCGAATGAAAAAACTACGTCGTTTGTGAACGGAGTCAGATTGTAACGAGCTCGAAAAAAGTGTGTAAAAAAATTCTAATTTTTATACTTTAAATTTTGAGCTAATTTTTTTCTCAGTGATTCCCAAATATGGACAATTTCACTGATTTCAAAAAAATGACAAAAATAACTGCGTAGGTTTAACTCGAGGGGAAGCATGAACTTTGGGGTCCCTAGAAACGCATGTATTTTGATTTTTTTTTTTTTTTGATATTCAGACACCGAACTTGAGCGATTCATAAGCAAAAGCAAGTGTCCGGAAATCGAAACAAGTAAGGTTCGTCTCGAAATATTATTTTTAAAACATGTATCTACTATTTAGCATAAGCATAAGCATAAGCTTAGGTGCCCACCCGCTGGGAATGTTAGTCCGATACTTGAGTGATAGAGACCGCCCAATCGACTGCATCTCCGACAAAGTCAAGATTCACGAGTGGCAATGATGTGACCATGAGCAGTTTGTTTATCGGTTGAAAATTTTAAATCTCAGGCAGCCGGCTGCGGAAAGATAAATAATTGATTATTTAAAAGTTTTTTTTTTATTGAACGCGTGCCAACCGAGCAGTAGTGCTATGGGCTGGACTTATCAGTAGAGCAGTTCTCTAGGATTTCGGTCATTCGATTTTTTTTGTATTTTTTAATCCGACTGAAACTTTTTTGGTGCCTTCGGTATGCCCAAAGAAGCCATTTTGCATCATTATTTTTTCCATATAATTTTCCATACAAATTTGGCAGCTGTCCATACAAAAATGATGTATGAAAATTCAAAAATCTGTATCTTTTGAAGGAATTTTTGATCGATTTGGTGTCTTCGGCAAAGTTGTAGGTATGGATAGGGACTACACTGGAAAAAAATGATACACGGTAAAAAAAAAATGGTGATTTTTTTATTTAACTTTTTATCACTAAAATATGATTTGCAAAAAAACACTGTTTTTAATTTTTTATTTTTTGATATGTTTTAGAGGACATAAAATGCCAACTTTCCAGGTTGTGCAAAAAATCATTGACCGAGTTATGATTTTTTGAATCAATACGATTTTTTCAAAAATCGAATATTGGTCGCAAAATTTTTCAACTTCATTTTTCGATGTAAAATCAAATTGCAATCTACTTAAAAATTTTGATAAAGTGCACCGTGTTAAATCCATATCTAGGTGATTTTTGAAAATTGTGGCAGTTTTTCATTTTTTGCAGTTTGCACACTTTGGAAAAATATTTTTGAAAGCTGAGAAAATTCTCTGCTTCTTCGGACTTTGTTGATACGACTTTAGTTGCTGAGATATTGCAATGCAAAGGTTTAAAAACTTGATGTTTTCTGTTCACCCAAACAGCCCACCATTTTTAATGTCGATATCTCAGCAACTAATGGTCCGATTTTCAATGTTAATATATGAAACATTTGTGAAATTCTCCGATCTTTTCGAAAACATTATTTTCAAAATTTTCAAATCAAGACTAACATTTCAAAAGGGCCAAACATTCAATATTACGCCCTTTTAAAATGTTAGTCTTGATTTGAAAATAATGTTTTCGAAAAGATCGGAGAATTTCACAAATGTTTCATATATTAACATTGAAAATCGGACCATTAGTTGCTGAGATATCGACATTAAAAAAATGGTGGGCTGTTTGAGTGAGACTTAGAAAACATCAATTTTCCTGTTTTTAAACCTTTGCATTGCAATATCTCAGCAACTAAAGGTCGTATCAACAAAGTCCGAATAAGCAAAATATAGAGAATTTTCTCAGCTTTGCAAAAATATTTTTTCCAAAAGTGTGCAAACATGTGCGCTAATTTAAAAAAATGAAAAACTGCCACAATTTTCAAAAAAATCACCTAAATATGGATTTAACTTGAAAACGGTGCACTTTATCAAAATTTTACTTAAGTACTTTTTGATTGCAAATTTGATTTTACATCGAAAAATGAAGTTGAAAAAATTTTGCGACCGATATTTCGATTTTTTGAAAAAATCAGTATTGATTAAAAAATTCATAACTCGGTCAATGATTTTTTGCACAACCTGGAAATTTCTGAAAAGTTGGCATTTTATGTCCTCTAAAACATATCAAAAAATAAAAAAAATTAAAAATAGTGTTTTTTTGCAAATCAAATTTTAGTGATAAAAAGTTAAATAAAAAAATCACCAAATTGTTTTTACCGTGTATCATTTTTTTCCAGTGTAGTCCGTATCCATACCTACAACTTTGCCGAAGACACCAAATCGATCAAAAAATTGCTTCAAAAGATACAGATTTTTGAATTCATACTTTTTCATTTCATATTCATATTTCATACATCATTTTTGTATGGACAGCTGCCAAATTTGTATGGAAAATTATATGGACAAACTAATGATGCAAAATGGCTTCTTTGGGCATACCGAAGGCACCAAAAAAGTTTCAGTCGGATTAAAAAATACAAAAATTAAAATTGAAGAAAAAAGACCGATTTCGTAGAGAATTGCTCAGTATATTTTTACTATAAATATAATAAAGAAAAAAAAACCAAAAAAATTACCGTTTGTTCAATTTAGAAAAAGCGAGCAAACTTCAAAACAAGTAAATAAAAGACGAAAAACGAAAAAACGAAACTATTGGCACTACGCCCCCCGGGGCATGGCCTTCCTCTAACGTGGGATTTCTGCTCCAGCGCCTCTGACGAGACAGGAGAAACCGGGACCGACGTTTTACTTCACCATCCGATAGAAGCTCAGTGGATAAGGCGGGAATCGAACCCGCGTCTCATAGCATCATCGGGATCGGCAGCCGAAGCCGCTACCCCTGCGCCACGAGACCCACGCTTTACTCTTAATAAAATCGATAGTTTGATGAGTTAATACTTAAACAGCCAGTTGGAATAAATTATTACGATCAACGAATATAAACAAAAAGAAAACAGGACACCACGTAACCAATTGTAATGAAAATTAAACAAGAACTTAAACGAACTAAACCGGCGGCGTGCCATCCAATCAACGATGATAAAAGAAGGACTTATGAAAAATAAAATATCAAATAAAAGGCTCCGATAAACACGTTGCAGATCCAATAGAAATGAGTTGTTAACCGTGAAAAATTTAACACATTATATGAAAAATAATTACACAATTTACCCGAAGCCGTACCTTCTGATCAACGGTGAAATAGGAAGGGCTTTTAAAATCACCAAACAATTCTAGCAAAACAATTTAATTGGGCCGATGTCGAAGTGTAAAAAAAAAGTCTATCTTACTCGATCCTGATGTAAACATCAACTGACGTGAGCAGGATAGACTCATTGTTTACACTTTGACATCGACCAAAAATGACCTCCATCCAACTTCGACTCACTCCTCCTCGCAGCACACAATTCACGACAAAAATGCGAAACAAAAGGCACGCAAAAAATCACTTTTCACTCCGAATATGTTTTACGACCACGCGCTCCCTTTTTCAATTATGCACTCAAACATCCATACACTATTTTCAGAAGAAAAAACCTTCAATCGTTGCATTGGAAATTCTTATTTGTAGTCTGGTGTGACATTGATGTCATCGTTTTTCTTGTTAAAATCGTGCATTTATTTGTCAGGTGTACTTAACTATGGTTGATGCTATAGTTTTAAAGAAAAAAAAATCTATGTTGTTATGTACTTTCAAAGTTTCAATAAAAATATTTGTACCAGCCTAATATTGAGAATCCAAAATACAAATTATTTTTAAAATCGCAATTTCTCCGCATTTTTGTGTGATTTCCCTGTATTAAAAAAAAAATTGGAATGAACATTGCACATACGTTTCTGATGTAAGGTACAAGGAAAAAAAAACATTTTTTAATGATCACTAAAAGTTTAATTTCCAAAGTAGTTATGAATTTTTGAAATAATGTGATTTTTATTTTTAAAAGCTAGAATATTGCCAAACTAAATTTTATGAATCATTTTGAGATGACCAATCACCAAACGAATTAAAAAAAAATATGAAAAAGGTAAGCCGTTGCAAATATTTTTTTATGATTATATTTAAGGGGATTTAATAACGAGGCCATTTTTTCAAAAATCTTCAATATAAAAATGGAATATGACTTGCAATAACCTGAAAACAATAAAAATCAAAGTAATTTTACTGGATTGATACTCGTTTTGAGCATGATTGAACCAGAATTTGATGAATTTCGATGTACAGTATTTACCATTTTTTTTTTTTTGCAAAAAAACATTTTTTGTTTCGTCAAAGCTTAGTTGCTAAATTGGAAATCTTTTACAATTGATTGTATATTGATTCAAATATCTTGCAAACATATTTTTTTCTTTTTTTTATCAAAACGGTAAAAGTGTGAAGCTTTATTAGTTCTGGGACAACAGATTGCAAAAGACATTAAGCTTTAGACAAAATATTCTCGTGAATTTTTAGATATTTAGCAAATATTTGAAAGCAGTATAACTGTATATTTGCCTGAAGCTATTTAATATGGAACATACATTTTTTCACACTGAAGTTCAATCAAATGCTTTACAAATTTGTTAATAATTTGCCCAAAATAAACATTATTTTTAGGCCGATGCTCAACCGATGCCATAGTCTCAACATTTGAATGCAAAAAGTGGTTTAAAATGCATTTTATTTTTTAAGTTAAGTTGTTTTGCAATCATTAGTTTTCAAAAAAGTAAGATTTGACGAAAACAAAAAAATTAGCGAAAAAAAACTTGTTGCTATACTAAACATCGAAAATTTTCAAAAATTCCAAAGATGTTTCAATCAACCCAAAACATGCTTAAAATGAAACGCAGGGAAATTATTGCACTTGAATTTCCATAGAAATTTTTTGTTTTGCCCCCTGATTTTTCGGGCCAACTTTGAGGGGGGGGGGGGTGGAGAGACAAAAACTTTAAATAAAATTTGTACCTGCCTAATAAAAAAAATTGAAATAAATCTCAAGCGAAAAAGCTTGAGTCTAAGAAACTTGCAATTTGTTTAACCAATAATATTTTTCCAGAATTATTTAACAGGAATATCATTTTAATTAGACTTTATTTAAGAAAATAAACACATTAAAATTGGTTATAAGAATACTTTTAAATCAGCCTATTCTATATTATCTTGTACATATCTCTTATTTGTGGCTTTCTAGAAATAATTTTATGTGTATCATTTATGCTAATTAAATAAAACGCTCAGACCCATCCATCTATCAAGCTTCCACAACTTACCTCTAAAAATGCCAACCCAATCGTCAGACCCAATTAGAACAAAAGCCTCAACAGCGCATCAGCGTCCTCAAAAGTTAACCACACTCTCTTCGGTCGCTTCAACTGGATGGCAGTTTGATGGAGAGTCGGCCGCCTTACTAAAAATAGTTAGACAAAAGGGCCTTCATCACTTCCAGGCCGCATCAGCATCAGGTGGTGTCGACGGGCAGTGGGGTAAAGTGGACAACTTGTAGATTTTTAAAGCAGCCCCTTCAAAAGCGTTTTTGAAGATGGGAGCTTCCCAAGAAGGAGTGCAGCGCAAAGAAAGGACGAAAATTTCCTTCCAGCTAGAGCAAAATAAACATAAAAATGGGGAATAACCTGGCAGATTTACTGCATCGCGGGGGCGGTTTGGGTGCCGAGCTGTTTTGCTAAATGTTTCCATTGCGCTTAAACTGCTGCTGCTGCTGCTGCTGCTGTAAAAGTGGGTTAAACGAGAAGGCACTGCTAAAAATAGAAGCGGAGGAAATCCTTTTCAGGTGCGGAAAGCTGGAATTTCCCAGGGACGCTTTTCGAAGAAAGTCGAGAATGGAAGCAGGCACATTCTTATGCGACAAATTTATTTTATTAGTAAATCGACTCACTGTTGCAGTGAGAGCTCATCTAACTTACACTAATTGGTTAAAAGGCCACCATTGAAATGGTTTGATTATTTTTTTTCTTTTTAAACTATCCACTAACGTCACGATCTAAACGTAGAATTTGGAAATGGTTTACTTTTATTCGGGTGCAGGAGCTAATCAAACTAACCAATTAATTTGTACTACATTTTCGATTACTGTATTTTGCGGTTGATAAGGAAAGAAAACGAATAACGAACACATTAACTGTAAAGTAACACAACACAAACTGTACACATTTAAACTTACTGACTTTGGAACGGAACGGAACACGAACAACACAAATATAATGTGAACAAAGTGGTAAAACTTATTAATTAACGTTAATTAGTCTGCTGCTGATGCTACTGCTGCTATTGGTAAGTGGTAAAGTTATCTTAATCGCTAAGGTAAGGCAACTTTTTTTGTTCGATTGCAAACTGGTTATTTTATTTTTACACAAAGCGTTTATTTTTTTTTCTTTTCTCAGAGTTAGTAGATTCTATGGGCTGCAAGCGAGGACACGGCATCGATGCTTCAATAGCGTGAAAAAAGTGATATTCATAAAGCATTTGAATGAAATCTGAGGCAATTAAGAAAAATGTTTCTTTTGCAAAAAGGCCTTCGAAGAGATCAAATCTATTTTAATGAACGTCGTTCATTTTCCAATAATTCCAGCCCAAAACAGGATTTTTTAGGTTCTTTTTTCTCGACCATCTCCGATTTCATGAAACTTTGTAGACTTGTCATCCTTTGCTTATATAGGCCATCCTTTTGAATATTTGGAGCCAGTTTCACTCGATAATGGCATTTGAGAAAGGCAAAAGTGTTTTAAATATTTTTGTAATTCGTAATTTAAATATTGCTGTACCTCGAAGCCGTTGCATTGTATCAAAAAGGGATCGAAGATAAACTTGTGGAAAATTAGACGGGCTTTCTGAAAGAGAGATTTTTCGATTTTTTTGTTGAAAAGTCAAATTTTAAGGTGAGCCCACGATTTTTTTTCGTTCAATATTTTTGTGAAAATAGCATACAAAAAGACTCACGAAAAATGCAAGATGGAGCAACTCACCTGAAAAAATACAAAAATCATTTGTTGTCATGGAAGACATTGGCTAAAATCCTTTGAAAATTCATCCAGACATAAAAAATATTGTGTTTTGGAATCGGGATTCGGGATGCTGTTGCAATTAAAACTACATGATTTTTTTTTACTTGAATACGTATTTTTCCAGTACTTTGAGAATGCAATGTTTTTCGAAAAAATACTCAGAAATATTGTTATTGCAATATGGGTGTCAAATGATCAATATTTTTTCATACATTTTAAAAGTTATCTCACACATTTTTGAAAATATTCACAAAACAACATATTTTCGGAAAAATACACAAATTTCCGTCTTTTACCCATATTGAAAAAATGATCGGAAATTTTTCATAAATTTCGATACAAGAAACAATTTTTGTTGAAACCTTAAAAAAATATCACAAATTTACGTATTTTTGAAAAAATACTGAAAAATTCAGTTTTTTACAATATGGTTTTCAAATATTTATTCATACATTTCGGAAGTAATACCATTTTTTTTAATTCTTAATGTTTTCACAAAACTAAGAATTTTCGAAAAATACTCAAAATTTTAGGTTTTTACAGTATGGGAATCAAATGATCGGGATTTTTCCATACATTTCAATAGTGTTATTTTTATGTGAAATACTCAAAACAACGTATTTTCGAAAAAAACTATAAATCTAAGTTTTTACAATATTGGTTCAAATGATCGGGATTTTGTCATACATTTCGAAAGTTATAACACATATTTCAAAAATACTCATAATTTTCACAAACCACGTATTTAAAAATAAATACCGAAATTTAAGTTATTACAATACGGGTACCAAATGATCGGTATTTTGACAAAGAACTTTGTCCTAAGGGCACTGTCTACGGGTGTCAATCCAAAATTTCGCGAAGCGAAAGTGTAACGATTTTCTGTCGTTTTTCAAATGCTTATATCTTCCCCCCCATTCAAACAATCTTTATGTTTTACACACCAAACGAAAGGGGAATTCTTAAAGTACAAGTTGACTACCTCACAAAGTTGATAAAACTTTGTTAAAGTACTTAAAAGTTAAGATGAAAATAAAAATGAATGCAAGAAAAATCCCGGCTGCTGATTGGCTGAAAGCACGTAGCAAATGTTGCTTCCTCTCCTGCTTTCGCAAAACTCTCACGCGAAAGTTTGGCACCACTGTTGCCACATTTCATGCGAACTATATAAGCTAGCACTTAGCCTCAGAAAATTTCAGTGCCTATCGCGGTTTCGTCAAAGACGGATCCACGGTGGTAATTTTATTGGTCACACACACACACGCACACATTGAACGACACAGTATGTGCACCAAATATTGGCCACACCTGGAGTGGCCAGTGCCCTAGGGAAGGTTCTACCGGGAGGACATTAATCGAATCATACGACTTGGGGCAATATGGGTATCAAAATTCATGGTTTTTGAAACTGGTAACTAAAATGGCCATTTTGACCGGATTGGCCACACCCGAGTGGCCAGTGTCCAAGGAAGGTTCTACCGGGAGGACATTAATCGAACCATCCGACTTGGGGCAATATGGGTATCAAAATTCATGGTTTTTGATACTGGACATGAAAATAACCATTTTGATTGTGGTGACCACAACCTAGAGTGGCCGGTTCCGTGGCATTTTCCGAACCATACTTGTTATGGCAATATTTTCGTGTTTTGGCAATTTATTTCCACAGAGGTGCCAAAGATTGGAAACATTTAATTAGAATAAATTATTCAGGATTAAATAAATAGGCCATGATTTAAAAATAAAATGTAATAAAATAATTTTTTAAGGAGTTTTGTACAAAGTTCTTTGTCATATTGGTCATGTAGAACATAACCACCTGCACCTTTTTTTCATACATTTCAAAATTAAAAACGCATCTTTTGAAAATAATCTTTATTTACACAAAACTACGTATTTTCAAAAAAATACTTAAAATAAAATTTTAATCATTGTGAGTAGCAAATAAAAAATATTTGCAAAACTACATATTTGCAGACAATACCTCAAATAATAAAAAAAAATGGGGGATGCAAAACTGGTTATAATCGTATGAAAAATCATGCAAACATCAAAAAATGTAAGTGTTTTGGAATCGGGATAATGTCTGCTACTTATTGCACTTATAATATTTTCACACAAATAAATATTTTTCCTGTATTCTGAAAATGAAATGTACCTCGAAAAAATACTCAAAATAATTGTTATTGAAATATGGGTATCAAATGATCTCAATTTTATCATACAAATCGAATGTGATGACAATATTATTTTGAAAATACTCAAATTTTTCACAAAACTAGGTATTTTCGGAAAAATACTCAAAATTTCAGTTTTTTTCAATATGGGTAATGTAATAACAACAAATGTGGAAAATAATAAAAATAAATCACAAAATTACGTATTTTAGAAAAAAAATACTCCAAATATCATTTTTTTTACAATATGAGTATCAAATATGATAATATTTTAAAAACATTCAAAATTTTAACAAATTGCGTATTTTCAAAAAAAATAATCAAAATTTAAGTTTTTTGGGATGTGGGTAACAAATGACCGTGAATTTTTTATACATTTCGATAGTAATAACTTTTTTGCAATATGGGTATCAAACGGTCGGGATTTTTCAAACATTTTGAAAGTAATGACAACATTTTTTGAAAATACTCAAAATTTTCACAAAACTACGCATTTTCGAAAAAAATAATCAAATTTCACTTTTTCACGATATGGGTAACAAATGACCGGGTTTTTTTTTAATATTTCGAGAATAATAACAATTTGTTTCGAAAATACTGTTTTTTTTACAAAATTGCGTATTTTCGAAAAAAAATTAATCAAAAAATATAGGTATCAAACGGTTGGAATTTTTTCATATATTTCGAAATTAACGACAACCTTTTTTGAAAATACACAAAATTTACACAACATTACGTATTTTTGAAAAAATACTCAAAATTTCAAAATTTGTTATATTTGCAATGCATGAAAAAAAAATCCGATGATTTGATACCCATATTGTGAAAAACTGAAATTTGGAGTAATTTTTTCGATAATACTGTTTTCAAAGAAAATGGTATGACATTCGAAATGTATGAAAAATAACACGATCATTTGATACTCATATTACAATAACAATTATTTTGAGTTTTTTTAGGTAAACAATTGCATTTTCAAAATGCAGGAAAAATACGTATTTTTTGTGAACATTTTCGTGTAATTAAAATTGCAATGGCTAGCCATCATTCCGATTCCAAAATACTTAAAAAAATATGTTTGCATGACTTTCAATACGATTATAGCCAATGTCTCCCATATATCCGAAATCCCATAAGTAATGTGCTTCAGTTATGCACGCCTCAGTTTTGCATCCCACAATTGCGGTGCTAAACCGAGGCATGACTGTATTCATTTTTCGAACGATCCAAAGTGAGGAAGGAAAAAAACAATAAAACAAAATTGAGAATAGTTGACAAAAATAAACTTAATTTTAAGTACAATTTTGGTTCCGGAATAAAATTATGATGCTTTTAAAGCTTCTCAATGAAAAAAACACACACAACAGGAAAAAATACATTTTCTTAGATTATATTTCCAACTTGTAGTGTACAATAGTCAAAACTGTACAATTCAACTCATTTTACACGTCTCCATTCCAACAAGACACTTTCAAATGCTTCCATTTCACTTCGATCACGCCTTAATTCTTAACAAACTCGCCTCCAATCGCCCAGAAACTAAATAAATTCTAAACGTAAGCGCTTTTAGGATTAATAGTTAGTGCAGAAAGGAAGCAACAGAAAAGAAGGGGTGAGTAGAAAGAACAGAGTCGTTCAGCAAGCTTCACGGTCGCGAAAGTTGCCAACGATGACAGCTGGGGTGCCTTACAGTGCTAGATTTGGTTCCTGACTTGTGTGTCCGCCACAAAGTAATGGTAGTTATTGCACCATCTCTTTACTCTAATGCGATAAAGATAAATCGCTTATCGACTAATGAACGCGCACAAAAAAAAATGAAACAGTTTAAAACCTACAAACGAAGGTTAATCGAGGGGCGAGATCTTACAAACTAGGGCAAATAAAAATAAATAAAAGGAAGAAGCTATTTACAACGATTTGAAGCTCGCGAGGGGCGTTCCCTTCAAACCCTCTCGCCGTGCACCCGGAACCGGTACAGGCAGGTGTAGTGCGCGTTGCCATGGTTGGACTCGATGCGCAGCTCGACGATCCGGAAGGCGCGCCCGGCCAGTTCCGGCCGCGTCGGTTCGTCCACCGGGAAGTACTGCAGGGCGGCGCTATTGTCCTGGTACACGTAACTGCCCAGCTGGACCGGGTCGGGGTCGTGCTCGGTGGCCAGGCCCTGATTAAAAGAGAATAAATTAATTAAAAAAAAATGCAATTCTTGCATCCCGCCTTCCATGCAACTGTTATTGTTCGCTAATTGTAGTAGAGCTATGCTAACTATTGCCGGACATGCAAATATACTGTTGTTGTTACTGCTGCTGCTGCATGCATAGCTATTGATGGGGAGGAACCTACCCAAACGGAGAAATTCTTCGGGGCGGAATCAATTTGGTTGTTCGGGGCAAGCAGTTTTGAGATATGCTCCAGTGAGAAGCCTGTCACGACGACGGCGCTGTTCAGCTGGATGACTGCAATTGAGAAAAAGAGAGAGAGAGAGAGAAGAAGGGGAAACAGGGTCAGAATTGTTTGGAGCAGATGTATTTTGCAGTAAATTTAATGATGATATGGTCACTAATGAGTTATTGAGTTACGAGTTATATCAATAGATTTGAAAAAAAGAAAATAACAGCACAAAACTGGAAACAATTGTTGAATTTATTGTATTTTTTGAAATATTTCAAATAAGCAGATCTCTGCCTCAGTGCTCTCTTCTATTAACCATGCTGGGTTTTCTATCTACTTAGAACAAGAAAGCACAAAGACATCGATTTATAGACATAAAAAAATGTTATTAACAATACCAATAGAGCTATCTAAACCTGCTCTCACGCACACTAGCACACCATTTGTTTTGCTGGCGGGTACAAAATTTAACCTCAATCTTTTTCGTGTACGTACACGCAATACATGAGCACGTAGATAACTCTATGCTGCTCAGAAATGAGTCTTTAAGATTTGAGTTATTTTAACTCAGAAATCAACAAAAATTGAGGGAAATTCACGCAGATTTAAGTTGAAATTTATGCATATCTGACAGATGCCCCGTTTACTCATTTTTGAGTAGGTACGGTTTAGACAAAAAACTGAACAATTTGAAATCGACGTCGTCGTGCTATCATGTCGCACCCGTCATTTTGACGTTCCGAGAAAAACACGTTTTAATGTTTGACCTTGAATAAACAAAAACGAAAGCACGCAATGCAAACAATAACAAACACGTTTTGTTTGGCTGACCATTCTGTGCATTGTCTCGAAGTTTGGTTGAAGTTGGTTGCTGGAGTCCCGAGTTATAATTAAAAATGTTTACGGTAGTCTAACTTGTACGTGCGTCAAACGCATCCTGACCTGAAATCCCTTTGCCCTTTGTCGCACTTACATCAATTTTCAGGGAGTGACAAGATAGCACGACAGGATTGAAACTTCTTTTATATGTAGAGTGACAAAAAATTTCGGAGCTTTTTTGGTTTTCATTGAATATCTCAGGATTGAAATCAAATTTTGGGGATCTGTGAAGGTCAAAAGATGAGGCATTGTGAGCTGCACAAAATGGCGTTCTTAACTCAATTTGTCCCAAAATGCACGTACAACAAGTTAGCACGATGGCGACGAAATGAGGTTGAATATTTTAAGTTCTGAAATAAGGTTCCTGGTGAGTTAGATACCGTAAACCATTTTTTAATTGACCCAAACTTTTTGGAGGCCTTCCCTATGACCAAAAAAGCCATTTTGTGTCATTGACCCAAGACTCCATACAATTTTGTCAGAGATCCTTACGAAATACGAAAATCCTTTTTTAGGTACACAGTAAAAAAAACATGGTAATATTACATATGGAAAGGGGTACATCTTTTACGTCAGAAAAATGTGTAATGTTACCTCTGAAAATGTGTTATTTTATCACTTTTCTGGCGTAGTGTCACTTTTTCAGTCTAAATTGAGGTAAAATAACATCATAAAAGAGGTAACCTTCCAAAATAACACTATTTTTTACTGTGCATTGATGAGGACTTTTCGGGAAAAATACACGAAAAAAAAGTCTTAAAAATTTAATTTCTCAATTTCTTTTATTTATTAATATTATCAAGGGGACAAAAAAACGCAACTTTTGAGTCATAGAAAAGAATGAACTAGAGGTGGGCAAAAAAAAGAGCGAGCCGCTCAAAGAGCCAGTTCACTGAAAAGAGCGAACGAACCGTGTCTCACAAAAAAATAACCGCGGTTCTTTTTTAAACTCCGGTCTTTTGAAAGAACCTTTTCAAGATGGCACGATTTTGGTTATAAATATAATTTATTGAATTTCCAAAGAAATAAGCATTAAATTTGTTATTAAGAATTGAAAATACAATTTCAAATAATTCAATGCTTTTTTTTCATTGTACAACTGATGGTACATTAAAGTATTACCGGAATACAAATTTGAGCATTTCAAATTGCATAATTTGTAAAATAATACATAAAAATCTACAGAATAGTTTAGAGATTTTGGAAAAAAATACTCTTCATAATAGTCCAATGTGAAATAACTCATAAAATCACAGGTTTCTTGAAAAAACTTTTCATCCGAATTTTTTAAAAAAAGAGCGAAAAACCCGTTCAAAGGAGCGGCTTTTTTAATAAGCGAACGAAAATGAGCGGCTCCTAAGAAAGAGCGGTTTTGCCCACCTCTAGAATGAACAAGAATATTGCCAGCGATTTTTTTATTTGTGGTTTTTGAAAAAAAATAAGAATTATACTCGATTTTTTTTTGTTGGCTACAGTTTTTAATGTAAAATCAAATTTTACAATCGAAAAGTACCTAAACCACAGATTTGATAAAGTGCACCGTTTTCAAGATGTTATGTTTTAGCTGAAAAATAGGGTATATGACCCTATTTTGGACCTAGTACCTATTTTGGACCTATTTTTATTAACCGAGGTAGTTCAGGCTTTTAAAGTACGAATTCACTGAATCCAACCAACAGAATGTGTAGGCAGGATCGTTTTGTATCTTACCTCTTCCAAAAATGTTAACATTTTTGATTATTTCCGCTTTTTCAGCCACTTTTTCCAACGCCATTCGAACTTCCTTTCATTTTCCTAGCACATCGATTAGGTCCAAAAATTCCGGCCTCGTTGCTTATCAGATTTGGCTCGCGACACCTTGATGATTTTTTCTGTTTTGCACTGACACCAAGCAATTTCGTCCGGTTTCCGAGCAATGTAACTGTTGTTTATTTAATTCTTTCTTGTTTTCCGTCACTAAACCATTGAAATAACTATTCTGTTATCGAAAAAAACTCATTTCAAAATATTTTTTCAAATCAGCCGCGTTGGATCAGTTTTGGAGCTACTTTGCCGTCGGTTCAAGGCTATCACCAACACATGCATAACAAGGTGTTGCCAGTTTTGCTTATCAATTTATTTCGATATTTCATTGAAATTGATTCAAATTTTTTAATTTAATATTTTGAATTGAAGTTCTTTACTGTAATTATTTGAATGAAATCTAAGCTTTAAAAAGCAAATGATTAACAGAAACAATGAAAATATGTTTTTTAAACGATAAAAATGCAAATTGATGCTAGAGATTTAGATGATTGTTAGGACCGATTGCAAAGTATCCCAAAATTTAAACTGATGTTGATTTATCTTTGCATTAACATCATTATCACCAATTTAGCCGCATATATTTTTAATTTTTGTTCCAAAAATGCAAACTGGCTACCCTGTTGAAATTGAAGGAGAAACGATTGAAAAACCTAAAGGGTCTAGTTCATTAAATCGTCAGCTGTCACCGTGACAAGAGCTGTCAACATCGCTTACGAGTGATTTTTGAAAAAGTCGTATGAACTAAATTTAAAAAAAAATCTTGAGTTAGTTTTAAAAAGATCCTAAGCGCTAGTTGTAAACAAATCAATTTTTCGATTAGTTCTCGATCAATTTACGAATTGCTTTGAATTATCGTCTGCACGTCTTTTGAATGCTCTTTACTGGAAAACAAACAAAATTTGGTTTGGTTCAGAAAAAAATCAAAAATGTGTCGGAGATCGTGATGACTTTTAAGACGTATTGCAAACTAATCAGAGAAATATACATATGGATAATATATTTTTTGTAAGTTTTATCTGATTTTTGCATATTTATCTCTATATATATTTTTTTTAAACACAGCTATAACGATTTTTTTCACAATTGGCAGCGTTGGTTTATAATAAATTACACTTTTAAATTTTACCGTGACAATCATGTTAGAAACACAATTAAACCAGCTAGAAAAATAAAAATCTTCTAATCTAATCTAATCTAATCTAATCAGACCCTAGCGCAGCCAATCTTTCGAAGGGATCCTGAAGAGTGCCTTAGGTTAGATGACGCCTAGCACTCTTCTTGTCATTTATTAACATTTGTAGTGCGCCATTGCATTGAAATGCATTGAGACATCACAAGCGTTAAAGCGGCCAGGCCTACTGCGTAAAGCCGTATCGCAGAGATGACTCGTAATTAGGTTGAGTTTGAGCACTAAGTGTTCGAACAACAACACAATTCTGAATCGACAGGGAGGAAGAAGCGTGGGGACACACCACCATACGCTCCGAGATTTGGTTGTATTCGTTGGGAGCACCATGCTAAGAAGGTTTGGTACTCCGGGACCCTCTGGGATGGGACATTGTATTTCCACGAATGACCTGGACACTATTTGCCGTGGTTATAGCGCCACAACTCGCTCTCTGTAATAGTATTCCTAATTCCAGTCCAAGTTCACCAAGTCGTCATGGCCTAGTGGTTAGCATTTTTGCTTACCAACCCAAAGGACGGGGGATCGAACCCCGCCTCGAGCGACTTTGATTTTTCGTTCATATTCATCATTTCTAATTTCTGTGTTCTAATCTTTCTCGTTGGGAGCAGATGAGCATCGAACGCAGAACCATTCGCTTACAAAGCGAACACCGTAACCAGTCAGTCACGGCCGCTCCTCTAAACAGCTAGAAAAATAAAAATCTTCGAAAAAAAATAAGCATAAGAGGTTAATGCGATGTTAACATTATGAATTTTGTGATTTGAGACATATAGCCGGGGTGACTTTGATAGGTTTGATATTTTTCCGCAAAATGAAGAGTAAAATTGAATACGTACGGAATGGTATGGAATCATACTGACCGTGGTAGAGAAGTGCTCAAAGTACCTCATGAAGAACTTTTCATGAAATTTTGAAAAGTTTAAAAAGTTAAATAACTGTAACTAAGAAAATGTTGATAAATAGCATTATTTTCCAGTGATCCCCGTGCACCGCGTTCAACCGCGTTCTCTGTTTTCTGTACTCGATCAACATGACAGATGAGAAAGTTTCACACCAAGTAACAAGCTATAATCTCCCTTTAAAATTTCTTGATTGTTTAATAATATTTGAACATAAGCTCTGCGTAAAATTTAGAACCTTTTTTCATTGTAACTTGTTATGTATCTGTGTCATTCATTTAATTTTAAGATTAGGTGTTTTTATTGCGAGTAATAACGGGTTGTCTTTTATGTTATAATGCTTGAACAATTAGGTCGTAAGAATATGCAAATTGTAAATAGGACAGAGACCTGCTAAAGATGCGTGAGTTTCCATTCAATATGATTAAAACACGTTTTCAAATTCAAATCCATTGTTTCATCATAATTGTTTAATTTCTGAAATAAATATTCTCCAAATTATAATCGTGGATAGGCCCTTTGGTTTATCAAACCGAGTTTTTGTAAGTGTGCGTGTTGCCACTGCACGCCGCAATTCGAGTTGTCCAAATTTCAACCAATCAGAGTGTGGGTCCAAAATAGATTCAGCGATGTCTCCAAAATACATTCAATAAGTCCAAAAAGCATCCAAAAAATGTTTTACTTGAAATGCTTATTACAATGAAATGGTTAAATTATTTTAAATTTTCAATAGTACACTTTGTTAAGCATAAATTAAGGCACAAAACAATCCTGAATCGAGCCGAATTAGTTAGACCGTTCCTGAGAACTATGCGAAATATGTTGACGCTTTGCATAGTAGGTCCAAAATAGGGCCATATACCCTACCCGTATTTGAATTTTAAGTGTTGTCTATTCCCGAAAATATATTTTTCGAAAAGTTGAGAAAATTTCCAATAAAATAACCTAAGCATAATTGGATGCTGAAATACAGCGAATAAAAGTAATTAAAAGTAATTACTGGGTAATTAAAGTAACTATTGAGTAATTAAAGTTATTTAATATAAAAAAAATTAAACTTGTTTAACGAATCATAAGTTTAATTTAAAACTTCGTTGTTTTTTTTTATTTTCAATATATGAAGTCTCATTTCAAAAATTTAAAATCGAGATGTACTTTATTATATTTAATGTTCTGAGATAAATTTTATAATTAAAAAATTTAACTTATCGATATTTAGCCACAATTCGAATACAACTTTATCAGTTCTAAATCTATCCATACATTATAAAGTATCTTTAAACAAACTTTTTAAAATAATTCCTCATATTTCATTCAATTCATTGCTGATATTACAGCCTTGCAACAAGTAATGATTAAATCGAACGGCTGCTTGAGTGAAGAGCTTGGTTTCTGTTCGTTTCAACTTCCGGTATTTTCCCCTTACGGTCGCTTCGTAACAACGATCATGACCGGTGCTGTGTGAAAGCTTTCAAATATCTCATTTTGTGCAATCACTGGCAGTGACCGTCCTTTTTGGGCCTTTTTCTATGTTTTTTTTAAAGGTTTTTTAATTTGATGTATTTTTATGTGATTTTTATACATTTATTTATTTTGTTCTCAAGTTGATTAAACATACGATTATGAATTTAAAAAAAAAGATAAATTCAGGATTGCTCCCCTTATAGGGATAAATATTTGCTTAATTTATTCATCCGCGTGAATTTATTAGTTTTCTAAACATGATCATAACACTACCCATTTCAAACCTATACAGACGATCACCACAAAAATCGGAACACCAATCGATCCGCCAATCCAAACAATTGAAATTTCGTTTCTTTTTTTCGGCTTTACGTCATGGTAAATCTGTTCATATACAATCTGGTATTTCCGGGTAAACTTTTCCAGCTTTTTACAGGCGCATTTTTTAGTTCCATTCCCAGTATCGCGGCGCAGCATCATCCACGACCCCGGCGGCGCCCTCGCAGACAAGTCCTCCATCAGCAGCAGCTCCTCGGCAAACAGAAACGAAACTCTCAGCTGAACCAGAATAAAATCGGAAAAATGGTGCGCCAGCTGGAGCGTTCCATTTCTGCATTTGTAGCGCATCGTTCGGGCGCCGTCCTGAGACATTCCGGCATAATCTAGCGATACAACGCTTCCGAACGGTTTCTGGTAACAATCCGGAGAAAGGGAAAAGGTGAACTTGTCGGGGGTTCCAACGGAAGATCGCTCGACTGTCAGCTGCGTGCAGCCTGGTTCCCGAGGATCGTACAAAAGATTGAACAAATGTTCGGGATTTTGACGCACAACTGGTCGAGTCTGCTCCAGGGGGATGTATTTCTCCAAATAATACACTCCAAACGCGTCGGTGGTTTCTGCTTCAGTTTTGACAGGAATAGTTATTACGTTGAGGCCACAAAATTCTGAACCGATTGCAGACGTGGCTGAAAATGCTATAACAGCGATATTCAGCAACATCTTACAGTGAAAACATAAATCACAATGGTCTGGGAAAGGTTGCTCGTGACAATTTTCCTTAATTTGATTACCATAAGCTGTCTGTAAACAAATTATTTCGTGTGTGCTAAGAAGTGTTGTTACGTGTTACTATGGGGTAATATTGCTACTAGACAAAGGGACAAATAAAGCAAGGTTTAAATTAAACATTATTAAATGAAATTGAATGTAATATGGGAAAGCATACAAAACGGTTAGGAAAATATTTGAAAAAATCCAAGTTATTGCGTTACGTAATTAAAGAACGCTCCATTAAGACATCGAATCAGAGGGTATCCCAGAGGTCGATTTTTTTATTGTCACCCTACTGCGCAGTCATTTTTGTATTTTTTAGGTCAGTGTTATTTTATGATTATGTTTTAGATGACCGAAAACTCCATCTTTTGACCTACAACACAACATAAATTGACAATTATTTTTGCCAAATAAAAAAGTGTTTTAAAACGACAAAAAAAAACATGTTATCTAGCGAAAAAAATCCATTTAAAAATTACTATAACAGATACGCAGAGTGCAGTTTTCTACCTAACCATATTCAATTTTTTTGACATGTGTAAGTTATGATCAACTTTTTTCATAAGTAAGTATTCGAAAATTCCATTTTAAAATTAAAAAAATAGCGTCCAATATTCAATTAAAATTATTTCAAGAACAATTTTTTAAACATTTTCTTTATTATTTAAAATATTTAAACTCCCAAGCAGCCATGCTAGATATACAGACAAATCTGTATTATACAGTTTTTCGATCCGGAAAATCGCAAAAAAAAATGTGTATATACAGATTTGTTTTTTAAATGATTAAGGCCGTTGAAAATATTTTTCAAAGTTTATGTCGCCCCCCTTTAAAATTGGTACAAAAAATCTGGGGGAAATTTTTTTTTTTTCAAAAATCTTCAAAATTTTTATGAAAATAGAAGTCAAATCAACTTTAAACAATCTAAAACGCATTTTCTGCATTTATAATCATATTTAGCATGTTTGGGCTGGATTAAAAGTATTTTGAATTTTTATGAAATTCCAAAGTACAGCACCGCAAAAACTTTTTTTTTGCAAAAAAAATAAATTTTCTTCAATACTTACTTGAAACCATGGCTCGTAAATTCAATGTTTAAACTTTTTTATTTTTTTGCCCCCACCCTCGACTTTGGTCAGAGTCGAGGGACATAAACTTCAAAAAATATTTGAAACGGCTTAAATTCAAAAAAAAATCACAAATTTCGTAACTGAATTATGCTTTAATACGATTTAAAAGCTTAAATCTGCTGTCAAAAAATTGAGAAAATCTTCTATGGCTTCAAATTTGACATGATACTGATAAAATACAGATTTATTTTTAAGAAAATACAGATCTCCCTTAAAATAATCTGGCATCGTTGCTCCCAAGCTCGAGAAAAAAGGGAAATTTGTATGGAAAGAAATTCCCCCTTTTTCTCGGGCTGGGGAGTTTAGGTGTTAAGTTTTCTTAAATCACAAAAAAAAAAAAACAAATCAAATTAATCGCTCTACAGCATTCCCTTGGCGTTCTCGATTGCGAGATTCCTACTCGAAACTCAGTGTCGAAGGCTTGATTGTTGGGGCAATTGCAAACCTCTTTTTACACCTTAGCTTCCATCCACCCCGGGATTCGAACTGACGACCTTTGGATTGTTAGTCCAACTGCCTACCAGCGACTCCACCGAAGCAGGACCCAGTCAGACGACTCCTACACCTGGATTGAGCTAACGACCTAACCCTTTAGGTTAGACCGGGGCCAACATTTACTTCCCCGTCTGACGGAAGGCGTGGTCAGACAAATCTCGTCTCGAACTGGGTGTGATGAACTTTTTTTTTCGCTTTTTTTTTGCGGAAATGTTAATCGGAATTTCACAAAAATTCTACATACTGACTTGTTCGGTAACTGGGCTAAGAACGTAGCCCATTCACCGAATGCTGCTCGCTAACTGGGCTGAACGAAAAATAACGAGGGGACCACCGATGCATATACAATACTTTACATATTTCTTTTATTGTTACTTGAATTAAATAAAAGTATGATAAAAGGTTTTTTTAATGAACAGGCTTTTGGCATCCATTAACCCTTGGTCATTTCGAGTTGTTTTGGTTTTTTGACGTTTGTCTGCTTTCTAATTGGGCTACGACCCAGTTATCGAACGCCCAGTTACCGAACAACTACTGTATTTCGAAACAAGCTTAAAGATGCTAACTATCATCAACGCAGTATTATAAATGTGTTATAAATTGTGTTCTTAGTTTGTCAGACTTCTATTTCCATTAACATTTTGAAGTTGCTTGTTCGAAAACTGAGTTGATCGAAAAATGACGAGGGGAATATCAACAAAAAATAAAAAGTAAAGTTACTCAAAATATCTCCGGACATACCTTCAAACTTCCACTCAATGTAACATGAAATTTCATGAACACAAAATAAACAATTTTTATTTAATGATTTTCATATTTGCATCCACTGACCCCTCGTTCATTTTGCTTTGTTATTATTTTTTGACATTTTTTCTTGTATTGAACTGGGCTACAACAGGGCCCAAAGTTAAAAAGTGTTTATTATGATTTACAAAATTTTAATCGAGAAGAATTTATAGAAAGCGAATATTTGAGATTCGATCCCAGAAAAATATCTTTTATAGGATTTAATTTTTGTTGATGTTTTTTAGTTTGGAATTTTCTCTCTTTTATTTTAGTTAATAATTTTTAAATTTGCTGCATAAAATCAATTGCAAAAATCATGTAAAGTTGTTTTGCGAGTATTAAATCATATTACAGAAAATTTATTGAATCCAGTAAAACAAATTATTTTCAGTCACTCCTGAATGTTTCATGAAGATATTACATGATTAAACTGAGAAGAGACGATTTAAACTGAATTTTTTTCTATGCGCAAAGCGGACTGTCAAACTTTGTAAACTTTCTTGTAACACCGAGTTGATTTACGGGTGCCACGATATCTCGAGAAGGGATGGACTAACCTGGCTTAAATTCGGGGTGAAAACTCTCAAGACATATCCCGCGTGCATGAGGAAGCCCAATTTTGAAATTTTGCTTTTCAAAAAATACAAACACCAAAAACTGACGATTTTTATTTGAAAACACAAAAATATTTTCGTCTTTTTTAAATGAGTATTTTGAAAATCAGCTTTCGTTATACACACAGGACCGAATTAACGAGTCTTCACCAAAATTTTGAGCCGATTTGGTCAAGGCAGTTTTGAGATATCGTGGCACCCGTTTTTTGAAACTGCTTTATCTCGGCAATGATACAACCAAATGTTTTTAACTTTGTTTTGATAATAGATGAAAATGTATATTTTAATGCCCTGAAAATTGAATTTAAATAAAACTATGTGCGTGCTCACACCAACCTCTGACTTTTTTGTCGATTTACATGTATGTAACCCCTTAAATCAATGTGTCGAACAAAGCAGGCGCAAAGCAAAACCGAGGTACAAGAGAAACCGCGTGTGCCGCACGGTGCAGGAAAGCTTGCCATTCAGCTTCTATGAAAGTGACAGAGTCAGCGATAGCCATTTTTACAACCGCACCACTACACACTCAATCGCGAGTACCTAAGCCATTGGCGTCGCAAACATTGAATATCTTGAAAATGATGTAAACGATAAAAGCTTAGAAAGACGAAAAAATGAAGCCTACTTTTAGGCGTTTTTAGGAGCACACGGGAAACAAATTGATTTTATCCGGATGAATTTCCTATATCGAAAAGGTTTCTGCATAAACATTGAACAGTTATGCACTAAGAAACCGAAAAGCTACAATATCTTACATGCTGTAGGAAACATCGATAGACAAGCTACTACAAAACGAGTATATCTTGAACCACAAACTATATGCGCCAGCATTCGAAGCTCAACTTGACAACTCAAAAATCAAAAGTCGAAAATCGATGCAGTGTGATTTTTTTGCGATTTTTCCGATGAAAATTTATGCTGAATTGTAATATTTACGAAGATAGAAATGATGTCCAGCCATATAGTAAAACCTATACCTTTCATTAGTAAGAAAGGCAAACATTATTCGCAATTCGCAATTTTCAGTGTAAGAACGGGCCTTGACCGATCTTATGCACTAGGTTCCCGACGAACACGCACTGCCCTTACACCTACATCTCACCCTTGCTCTGAGTCAGTACGAGCAGCACGCTAGAACACGCTTTGAGTGTTCGTGCCAGGCATGCACACCTTCTTTTCCGGTTACGCATTTTAACTCGGCCGGGGGTGGTACATTACGTAGGGTTTGATGTAAGTATAAGCGCCTAACCATTTATAGTGTGCCTATCAACTTTCATTAAAGCAAAAACTGTTTTATTTTTAGTTTGAATTCAAAAACTTATTGTGATTTACTGTGTATTGTTTTCTCCTGAAATCTTCCCTATTGTTGAGTCGTGTTTATCTGTTGCTATTTCTTCTGTCGCGGTGTTTTGTTACAATATTTTGGTCCTAAGCATTTTATAAAAGTTTTTCAAAAGTACAATAGTAATATTTGTGTTTATTCTTTGATCATTCCAAAAATTGAGTAAGGGCTCGAACCTCATTTGTTTGAAGAAAAGGGTGAAGATTGAAACCAATGGACCGTGAAAGAAATAAACTATTTGAAGAATCAATAGTAAAAGAAAGATAGTAATTGATGAAGTAGATAAAGAAATTAACAACAAAATAAATCGCTGCCAAATTAAGGGAAAACAGACAGTTTGTTACAGCAGCATCAATAAGTAAATAGAGTGGAAAAACGTTGAGAAATAAGAGAATCAAGAAAATAACAGAATATAGATGGTAGATAGAGAGGCTGGATCCTATTAGAGAACGGACATCCCAAACCAAAGCACCAATCGAAGCACGAGAACTGTCAAACGGAGGTACCAATCGAGCAAAAGACAAAGGATTTTGCTCGATAGGCACCTCCGTCTGACAGCTCCCGTGCCTCGATCGGCACTTCAGGCTTGAGATGTCCGTTCTCCAATAAGCTCCAGGCTCTCTAATGGTAGATAAAAACGGAAAGAATAGAAACCCCGTTGTGCGATGTTTCAGGTACATCCACAGCAGTTGACTCAACATACTGCGAATCAAAACAATACCGTCTACAATCACAAATTACTTCCCTTTTCCACATTGTTGCGCCCCTTTCTTTAAGCCGTCTCGACTCTGACCCGCGGTGGTCAAAGATTTACGATCCGTTTCCACAGGCCACCAGCTAGGTCATCATGAAAACCAAGCCAACGTGGAGGTAAGAAAATAGGACACTCGCAAGGAACCAGAGCTATACTGTTCTGATCAAGATAATTCGGATGATCTAACAGAACTACGGATGTAGTTAGTTACGCTCCTTCCAGGATGTTCCTTACGTGGACGTCAACCGAAGAGCACGCAACAAGGTCAGTGCCATTGCATGCTCTTAGGTATCAATCCTTGGCCTGCAAGAAAGGCAAACATTATTCTTTAAAAATTAAACTTGATTTTGGTTTAAATCCTATTTTAGTCAATTTTGAATCGATTGAATACAAAATTACATCGATTGAATCTGTAGTTTCAGAGATAAAAAAAAAGGGTTGTAGAAAACTTTTTTATTCTGGTTGATGTGAACCGTTCAATAGTGAAAAGATCTCGGAATTTTATGTAAAGTGCTCAAAACGAATTGAGACAATCTTTAGGAACAAAAAAATTAAACATTTGGATTTCCTCAAAATTCGAAAAAACCCTAAATAATAAATATGAAGGTTGATTTCTTAACTCAATAGAAACAGGCAATTTTACATCTTACTTTCTCCGGCATTTTCAAAAAATTAACGAATGATACCAAGCGAAGCCACCACCAATATAACTACACTACTCGCTACACACATCTATGTTCGCTACTCACCCAGATATCCCGGGAAGCCAGAAAACGCCCAACACTGGCCGGGCTGCATCGTGGGTGAAATTACGGTGCGGGGCGTGTTCGTCGGGTACCACAGCGGAATCCCAAAGATCGAGATCTGCGCCGAATGCGTTTGGTAGTTTTCCGTGCAGCGAGTTGAAAGAATCTGACCACCGGCGGACTCGAGCGCATAATCCACGAGGCCCGTTTTATCCGCGTCGTAGATGCGAAGCGCGTCCCGGACGATCCGCCGAACGGTGTCCTCCGTGAGGCCGCTGGCACTGGGTGGGGTGTCCGTTGCGGTGTTGAGATCTGCTTTGTGGGATTGAATGGACACGAGGACCTCCTGCTGGATTCGGTCGCTGACTTCCTTCATGAGCGTGGCCGCGGAGCGTTCCATTTCCTGCTGGATTACGGCGTTCACGCCGGCTTGGTACTCCTTGAGGCGGTTCTCCAGATAGTCTTTAGCGACAAACAGGTTGCTGATCCACGTCTTGAGATCCTCGTCGGTGAAGTCCTGCTCCACGTTCATGCCCAGAATGGTTACAATGTTCTTCTTGATGATGCTGTTGAGTCCGGAGAATTGCTCGCGCTGAACCGCGGCCAACCGAGCGTCAATGTCCGCCAGCAGCTTGATGTACTTTTCGTCGTTCTCGATCCGGAAGCCGCTGACCTGCTCCGCCAGTTTGTCCTGACTACGTTTCAACACGTTTATGTTATCCTCCAACATCAGACTGCTGGCCGCCAGTTTCTCCGTAAAGTGCTGCTTGATCTCGTTGATCTCATTCTTCAAGTTTTCAACCAACGCTGATTGAGACTCCTGTTGACCCCGCAAGTCTTTGGTCTTCAGCAGAATCCTAGAATCTATCAAATCCATCAACTTCGCAGACGACAAAATCTTCATCAGCAGCTCTTCCAACTGTTGATCGCTGATGACAAAGTTGTTGTTCGTAACGCTTATCTGCTGCTTGATCAATCGCTGAATCTCCACAAAATTCGCCTCCGAAATCCCAACCGCTTCTCGCTTTTCACCCTTCACCGTCGGATCGAAAACCTCCGGATACGACTTGACCAGCGTCACCCTCACCTGCTCCGCAACCCGATCCACATCCCCCTGCGTCAACTCATAGCTGTAAGCCTTCAAACTCTGCTGCACCACCCCTGCCACATGCACAACCACTTCCGGTTCAATCTCCCGCTTCACCTTCTGCGCCGCCGCCTCCTCCTCCTTCTTCCTGTACTTCTCCGCCAGCAGCCCCTCGATATAAGCGTCAATGTGACGCATCAGCTCGTCGTACTCCTCCGCGCTCAAGCTGCGCTGCAGTCCGCTCTTCAAGTTCTCGTACTGCTGCTGGCCACCACCACCCCTCGGGGACCGGTCCCAGAAACTCCACAGGTCCAGCGACGGAAGCAGCGCGCTCCACGAGAGCGACGACTCCCGCCAGTCCAGCTTCTGGAACAGGTTCGCCCGGAACGCGTCCAGGTCGGACGGGTTGAGGGAGGCGGGCAGGACGGCTCCTAGGGAGGAGAGCGCGATGGTGGCACGCTTCGACGCGGGCAGGACGATCGTTTGGTCCTCGTCGGCGAGCAGGAAGGCTGGGGGAAAACAAAACGGTATGAATTTAAAAATTAATTATTAGAAAATATAAAAAAAATTAAATATGAATATTTAAAAATTGAAAAAGGAAAAAAAAATTAAAGCACTTAATCAGAAATTTTTAAATGTTTCGCTTGATTTCTTAATTTTAAAAACATTTCTTTAGTGCTGGATATTTAAAATAATTTAAGAATTTTCCAATTTTGTAGTTTGATCTTTTCGCTTTTTTTATTTATCAATATTTTTGTCTTTAATTAAATTAATACAATATAATTTTATTAAAATAATTTAAAAAGTTAAAATCTATTTTTTCAAAATAGTGTTTTAGCCCTTTTCAAAGGTTTCTTTTGATTAAAACATTTCATTTTTATAGTTTTTGTTTATTTTTAAATTAAAAATTCAAAATTCAAAGAAAATCGATTTTAAATTTTATACAAGTAATATTTTATTAAATATCTTAAATAAATGTTCGGGACACATGAGTGTTTTAAGAACTTTCCAAAGATTTCTCTTGGTTCAAATATTTCGAAATCACTTTTGTTTAAAATAGCAAAAGAAATCAAACATTTTGTTAGGTTTTTTTTTAATTTTGAAGATTTTTTGACTCCTGAATACAAATAATTCAAAATTCATAAAATTTCAAAATCTTGAAATTAATCAAAATAATCTTTAATTTAATTTTTTGTATACTTTATTGTTATTTTTCTATTTTGCAGTTTTTTTTTATTTTTATTATTAAAATAAACTAAACATTAATAAAATAACATTAAAAAATGTGAAGCAAAAAACTTTTTTTTTAATTTTTCGCCAAAATAAAATTTTCGTCAATACTTAGATATTTTGGAATTTAATGATGGCAAAACAACTGGACAGGTGTATAATGCATTTTAAAACACTTTTTTTCATAAAAGTGTTGAAACCATGGGTAGTTATTTCAATTTTATACTTTTGTATTTTTTTAATTAATTTTTAATTTTAATTAAATTTTTCTCTAAATTTCTGATTTTTTTGAAAAAATACCTTTCAATTCCTTGAATTCTTTCAGGTCTTATATTTTTTTAATATTTTTTAGTTAATGATGGGAAAATTAATGTTATGAGCCAAGGTTATTGACAATAAAATTATCGAGCCTCAATAACGATAACGATAATTCTATCGTTATTTCGATAATTCTATCGGCGATAATCAAACCGCCGGACGATAACTCATTTTTTAAATCATTCTAAAATCCACTTAATTCAACAAATTCATGATAAATTTTCAATGCTCTCACTAAGAATAAATTTTTGAAAATGTAGTTTCAAAGTATTAGTACTCAAAATTGTTCACAAAATACCGTCTTTTTCGAAAGTACTTATATTTTTATCATTTGCAATATGGGACTCAAACGAAGCTAAATTTGATGTGTATTATCAGTTTATTAAAGTTTTTTAAATACAATTTTCAGAAAATACTGAATTTTTAAAAATACTAAAATGTTCTAAATTCGCAAAAGCCGATTTTTGAATGCATTTTTATTTATTGTTTTTAAGTAAATCACTAAAATTTTCACAAAATATCGTAAGTTTTAGAAAATACAAAAAAATATATATATATATGGATATCAAACAAAAAAATTATATGAAGCATAAATATTTTAATTTATGTTTGAAGCATGCAAAATGTCGTTGGAGTTATTGTTAGAATTTTTGTTTTTTGAAAAATACGGTATTTTATGAAAATTTTAGTATTTTAGTAAAAAAGCAAACTAAATTACGGTTTGGTTGATTTCCGTGTAGCAAATTATGAAAATCTGTGTACTTTCGTAACACGTTTTAACAGGACATGAATGCCACTAAAGTGGTAAAATGTCTCTAATAATAATTATAATAAAAAAATACTTTTAAATACAACTACACTTAAAAAATATACTTATTTTTGGTGAAAACATCGAAGATCTAACACGATTTTGTTTAATTAAGTCGATTTTAGATTTTTTTTTTTTTTAGCATTATCGTCCATTATCGGCATACAAAAATTATAGGTTTGATTTTTTTTATTTTTGGGTCATATATGACCCATCATGTTTGAAAGGGTTAACTAACTAGAAAATGTGTAGTCATTTTCGACAAAAACTTGAAATAAAATTTGCATTGGCCTGAAATATTTTTTTTTGCAATTCCGTCGTGAAACTACTTACTTTTCCTGTTATTCTAAAACGACGAAATAGCCTACTTTTCTGTACCAATAAAATAAATGCTGAAAAGTTCTACTTTTCAGCACTCAAATGGGTGCTGAAAAGTTGAACTTTTCAGCACTTGTTTCGAAAAGTAACACTTTTCAAAAAAAAATTGATTTAAACGATTTATTGACAAAAAAATGAAAATTTGACATAAAATTTCACTCAGTGTGTTTTTTGGAATTGCAAAAAATGTTGTATGGAACTCGTTGCAAAACTTGATTTTTTCAGCACTCTTCGTATTTATCCAACTCGGTGAACCTCGTTGGATAAATGTACGACTCGTGCTGAAAAAATCCTCTTTTTGCAACTTGTTGCATAAACTACTATTTTATTTCGACTAGTTTAATTTGACAAATAATCAGAAATCAAATTATTCGCTGTACAGGCATTGCGTTGACGTTCTCGATTGCAAGATTCCTACTCAAAACTAGGTATCCGAAGCAGGGATGGAATAATCGCAAAAAAATCAATTTCGCTTGCAAACTTTCTTCACCCGCGAAAGAGAGAGGAGGAAAATCAGGCAAAATAAAATCGCTCCCGAACTTCTCCAAGAAAATCAATCTGTTGATGATTTTTTTTATGAATTTCCTTGTCAGCACCACTTAAAAATATTTATTTCACTTGTTTACACACAATGCCCTACTACAAAATGTGACAGGTTATATTTCGACGTGTGACGTTACACTTGCAAGTGAAGTAGTGAAAAATATGTTCCGCCGAATAATCAAGATGATGATTTTTACCAATCTTTCGTGCGCGAGAGAGAAGAGCCATGCTCCCTTCGGATTTTTTTCTCTTGATGAACGTCCAATGAAAATCTTTTGATGATGATTATTCCATCGGTGGTCCGAAGGCTTGATTGTTGAGGCAAGTGCAAACCTCTTTTTACATCTTAGCTTCCATCCACCCCCCGGGATACAAACTGACGACCTTTGGATTGTGAGTCCAACTGCCTACCAGCGACTCAACCGAGGCAGGACCCAGGAAGACGACTCCTACACCTGGACTGAGCTAACGACCTAACCCTTTAGGTCAACATTTATTTCCCGTCCGACGGATGCGTGATCAGACAAATCTCGTCTCGAAAAATGGCACCGGGACCTTCTGAGATCGAACCCAGGCCGCCCAGGCATAATATCGGCTTAGATGCATACACTTAGAAACATTTTTGTTTATTGTTTCTCTCTCTAAAGACCAGAATGCCCTTTTTCAGACATTTTGCAAGACACGTGAATAAAAACGTGTGCCAACTATCCTTCTCTCAAAACTTTGTAAAAATTAATTTAGCCTGCATCGAAATAAAACAGTTAATTTTGCCACTTCGCTGAAGAATCTACCGACCAAGAGAAGGATAGAGAGCACACGTTCAATAGAAACTTACGAACTACTTCTTACCTGTTTTTTTTTGTCTTATTTTTTTGGGAAACTTCTTATAAGTTCGTGTGGAGTAAAACACGCAGAACAGCATTTTCGATTGAATATTAATTTGTGTATTCTCTTTATTAATCGAAATGGACGCGATACATTCAATACAAAACGACGATAAAATACAAATTAAAGTGAGTTTTTATGAATACAAAACAAATTACGATTACCGGAAATCGTAATCATGATTGACGCTTTAAAATATGAATTTTCTCTCTCTCTTTCAACGCTTTCTCTATCCTTCTCCACGAAATGGCAAACTTAAATCTGTGATACTTGACGTAATGTGGCAAATCAATTAAAAAAAAAGTATAAGAAGTCAACTCCACCGGCTCCGGGGTCATGGCACAAGAGTTCCGACCCTAGGCCACACCGTTGACGTTCTCCTGCCAAATCTTCTGCACCTCGGCGAACGCATTCTCCGACAGCACCTTCAGGCTGTCCAGATAAAAGCCTGCGAAATCCCGCGCTCCATGCCACTTTTCAGCGGCGAAAGCCCGCACCGGTTCCACGCTCGGCAGCTCAAAGTTGAGGTCAAGCTGTTGCAAGGGGTTGCCGACGGTGGGGAGCATTTCGCGCAGGGACTCGATCGGGGCGGGATCGAGGTAGAGATAGAGTCCTGTTTGGTTTGAGTTTTTGGTTGGAAGAGTTCGCGGGGTTGAGAAGAGAACGATTAAAGGGGTTTGAGGGAGACTTACCACCAAACAGCAGGAACGGCAGCAGGATGAGGAGCCACAGCAGGAACTTGCGCTTGCGGCGACCCTGGGTCACGTCGCTGGCGGACGTCTGCAGCAGCCAGGTGTCCAGGAAGAGGACCGTTGAGATCAGCAGGTAGAGCTTCTTGAAGATGCCCGTCAGCAGCGCGTTGAACAGCGAGGAGATCTTGCCGATGAAACCTACGGGGAAAGGATTGGCGTTGAGAGCGGTTCAAGTATTTACAGGTCTTCAGCAGTTCAGTCTTAGACCATTACGTACAAATATGTCGTTACAGATCGACACACTTTTTTGAAATCTTTTTTTCTTAATTTTGTATTTTTTTTTTGATTTGTTGTGATTTTTTTAGAAATGTTTAAACATTTTTTACCTTTTCAAAAACTTTTGGATTTTTTTTAGAAGATCCGATAAACCTAATTTAATAAGCAGATTAAAAAAAACATTTGTTGGACTTTCCATTTAAAAAAACAGAAATTAGATTTTTAAATTTATGACTCTTAATTTTCTTTTATAGTTTGATTTTTTTTGTATATTTTTTATTGTTTCCAAATATTTGATTTTGTATTTTTAAATTTCGGAAATGTTTAAATTTTTTATGTTCTTTTATTTTTTAAAATGTTTGTATTTTTTAAAATTTATAGATTTTTGAATGGTTTTATTTATTTGTATAGTTTTTAATCCATCTAAATTTTTCAACCTGCTGTATTTGTATTTGTAAAAAAATATTTTTGTGTTAATTTACATGTTTTTTTAATATGTTTGATGTTTTATATTTTTAATAAATCATTAAACTCTTCTTATTTTATTTTATTATGAGTTTTTGGATTTTTTCTATTCTTAGATTTTTTTAAGTACAAAATTTTAAAAGAACAAAAACTTCAGGTTAAAAATCAAAAGCACGAATTTAAAACTTTAATTTAAATATAAACGATCAAATTTTAAAATTTCACAAAATAAAAAAAAATCTTAACGAAATTTCAAAAAATATCCAAAAATTATTTTAAAAACAAAAATTAGCATACAAATCAGAAAAATCCTTAACTCCATAAAAAAATATCAATAAAAAATAAAAACAAAATAAAAAAAAGTATTTTTTAGGGACCATCCACAAACCACGTGGACACTTTTTATTGGAAATCTCAACCAACCCCCTTCTCCCTCGTGGACAATCATCCATACAAAAAAACTTTTTTGTATGGAGCGTGGACAATCGCCATACAACCCCCCCCCCCTCCTTAATGTGTCCACGTGGTTTATGGATGGACCCTTACGATAAAACATAATAAAACATGTCTGAAACAGAAAACAAAACCGAAAAAAAATATAAAAGAATATTTTTTTGTTTGAAAAATTAAATTATGCAGAATATTTTTTTTTTATATAAAACTAAAATTAAAAAAAATTCTATAAGTTCAAATATGGAAAAAAAATCTAAACTTTTCTAGCAAAAATATTTTTTTTTCAGTATTTTTAATTAAGAAATTTTGAACAAAATATTTAAAAAAATCAATCTATTGATTTTTTCGTCATATTTGTGTATTTTTTTTGGAACACGTTTTTTTTTATAATTTTATTATGTATTGATTTTTTTTTTATTTTCTGGATTTTAACACTGTCTGGTTTCTTGTGGTTTCTTTACCGTTTTTTCAAGTCCTGGTTTTCTTTTTCAATCAATGGATTTTTTAAATTTTCTTAATTCTTTTTGTTTTAATTTTATTTTTTAATTTCGGGATTTTTGTTTTATTTAAACTTTTTTGTATTATTTTTAATAATGCACTTCTTTAATTCCGTTCAAATAAGTCTACACAGGTCTTGAACTTTTTGTAATGTTTAAAATGTTTTGTTGTTTTAAATTTCCCATTGAATTCTTTAAATTTTTGGAACATCAAAGTTTCCTAAGGTTTAATTTTTTTGATCGATTTTGTATTGCATTTTACATGTTTTTGAATTTTTTGATTATTTAATTTTTAAAAACCTTGTGTTTTAAGCAAAAATTTTGGTTTTTTATGAATTTCGTATTTTTTTTAATATTGGATTTATATTTTAGAAAATAATTTAATTTAAATTGTTAAATTCTCTAAAACGAGGACAAATCTATACATTTTTGTATTTTTTTATTTTTAGAAATTTTGATTATTTTTGATTTTTAACGTAATAAAATATTTTTGGAAGGATTTTTTTAAATTTTTTTAAATTTTTAACAGTTTTTTTTTTAATTTTCTAGTTTATATGCAGATTTTTGTTTTAATGTTGTAATTTTATTTTTTTCAATTTGACCTTTTAATTTTTTGATGATTAAATTTTGTGATTCCTGATTTTTTTTAATTTGCATTTTTTTTTTGAATTTTGTACCTTTGTTATTTTTAATTCCGTTCAAAAAAATCTACACATATCTTGAACCTTTATGTCCAGTCCAAGTACGTCAAAACCGGTCTTCAACATTACTGGTGAAGTAAGTCGACAAACAAACAAGTCTACAGTTTTACAAGTCTCCAATCATCCCAACCAATCCCCCACTAACCTCTTTCATCTTCGATGCGCGTGTAGTACATGTTATGCTCGGACTTGTTGAACAGCCGCGACACGGAGTGCGCACTACCGTAGAACACGTTCACGATCGACAGGAAAAACCGGCTCACGATCGATCGGTGCTCCTGCACCACGGTCGTCTTCCGCTGGTAGCTGGCATTCCGATAACTCCGCGACGCCGCCGACAGCTGCGACAGATCCAGCTGCTCCTCACCCGAGTCGTACGGGTCGGAGTGCGCGAAGCTTCCGCCGGCCAGTCCGCTGATGGCGTACCTCTGCCGGATGAACGACTCCTGGGTGGGATTTCGCTGGATCATGACGCTGACGCGTTCCGCGTGTTTGCTCAGTCCCGGCCGGGACATGTTGGGCATGGCGATCATCCCGGCGGCGAGTTCGCGCCGATGCGGGGACAGTTCCGAGTAGGTGTAGTCCGTCTTGGGGAACTTGTTCCAGTACTCGCCGGCATCTTTGTACTCTTTGTAGGCCGAGTGCCGTTGGAGTTCCTCGGGCGTTAGGGTGATCTTCTTGTGGGACGACTTGGAGGTGGCTTTTGGGGTGCTCGTCCGCAGGATCGCCGTCTGGGTGGCTTCGAGCACTTTGTTGGTTTCCTTTATGGCGGGTGTCGTCGACTTGGACGTTTCCTTGGACGCAGCACTGGTGGATGTGGTGATTGTCGTCGACGTTGTGATGATCGTGGAGGTTTTCTCCGTGAGTGCGTCCGCGGAGAGCTTTTTGATGGAGACGACGACCTCGGGCGAGGTATTGTCGGACGAGTAGTCCGAGGTTACCGTGCGGGTCTTTTTGACCGATACTGCTTTTTGGGGAGAGCTCTCCTCCTGGATTGTGCTGCAAGAGATGAACTCGTGAGAATGCGAAGATCGTCGTCGATCGGTATACTTACGTAACGGTGGGCGCCTTCTTGGTGGGCTTGGTCTTGTCGGAGCTACCGTTGAGGTCCCGCTCGACGCTGACCCGCAGATTGAGCAGGCCGGGCGTTTTGGACCGAGATCGGGTGCGCGGCTCGGACACCTCTTGTGGTTTCGGTTGATCTGCCATGGTTGTTTCTCTAGTCTCTACAGGTTCGTGCTGGCGCGCAGCTAATACATTTCAATCTGAAAGCAAGAAACGGTTCACGATTAGCTTCGAAGGGCCTTTCGAGCTTATTTATTCGAGTCGATGGTTGTTTGATTTTCATGTTAATACGATCACACTTGGAAGCATAAATCTCCAACAATTATGCCGAGAATTCGAAAAAGAACCCATCCATCTCCTGAGATTCACAACAGAGTCTCGTCGTCAAATTTATCTTCTTGCCCTAGCCCGATTTCCACTAATTCCCTCAAGATGACACCATTCCGGCTAATGTTGAACATCGTGGCGGTGTCAACAACAACTGCCAGAGTGAAGAGACGAATCTGCGTTGAAGCGTGGCACGACGAGTGTCGAGCGCTGACTGATGTTTACATTGCTTGTGTAAAGTGCGTAAACATGCTGGTCGGAGTTGAAGAGGGGAGCGAGCAGGTTTAGTGAAATGAAATTTTAAAGTTAAGCATATTTCCGCTTTGAACGAATCGTTAAGGCAGCCTATTTGATTAAATACGCTATACAATGTATTTTTATTATTTTAAGAGACATTTTCTTTTCTGTTAAAATTTAGCATATTTTAAATTTCCGAATTCTAAAAACCTAGAAATTTTAAATTCCTAAATTAATTTCAAAATCCAAAAATTATGTTAAAAAAATCTTAGTTCTCAAATTCTAAAATTCTTGAATTACTAGGGGAAATTCTCGTATCTTTGGCAGGTTAAGCACTCGCTCCTAACTCCATCCAATTTGCAGATTTTCACTATTTAAACAACTAGTTTTGCAAAACTTTTGATAGAAACTTGCTTGCTCACTTCTTATTGAGCTATTTATCACTCGATTTCAGTTGAAATCGCTTTTAATGAGCTTTAATTGAATGTCGAAGTTCTGACCTGCCAACATTAGAGGCACGCTGGAATTAGATGCTGTTCCCTAAATTCTAAAATCCTATTTTTTTTTTAATTTATAGATACAAATCTACAAAAATACTTCAATTCCAAAATTCAAAAATTCTTAAATTTTCAGGTTCTAAACTCTAAAATTCTAAAATTCTTGAATTCTTACATCCTTAAATTCCTAAATTCCTAAATTTTTAAATTTTTAAATTCTTAAATTCATAGATTCATAAATTCTTAAATTCTTAAATTCTCAAATTCTCAAATTCTTAAATTCTTAAATTATTAAATTCTAAAATTCTGAAATTCTGAAATTCTTATATTTTTATATTTTTAAATTCTTAATTTCTTAAATTCTAAAATTCTAAAATTCTAAAATTCTAAAATTCTAAAATTCTAAAATTCTAAAATTCTAAAATTCTAAAATTCTGTAATTCTTAAATTCTTAAATTCTTAAATTTTTAAATTCTTAAATTCTTAAATTCTTAAATTCTTAAATTCTTAAATTCTTAAATTCTTAAATTCTTAAATTCTTAAATTCTTAAATTCTTAAATTCTTAAATTCTTAAATTCTTAAATTCTTAAATTCTTAAATTCTTAAATTCTTAAATTCTTAAATTCTTAAATTCTTAAATTCTTAAATTCTTAAATTCTTAAATTCTTAAATTCTTAAATTCTTAAATTCTTAAATTCTTAAATTCTTAAATTCTTAAATTCTTAAATTCTTAAATTCTTAAATTCTTAAATTCTTAAATTCTTAAATTCTTAAATTCTTAAATTCTTAAATTCTTAAATTCTTAAATTCTTAAATTCTTAAATTCTTAAATTCTTAAATTCTTAAATTCTTAAATTTTAAATTCTTAAACTTCTTAAATTTTAAATCCTACAATTCTTTAATATATTAATTCTTCAAATAAATTTTAAATGCCGCCGTTTTAGTCAAACTAAATTTACATAAATTCAGGTAATTTTGGAGCTTTTTGTTAGAAGTTTTGACAAGGACTTTGGATAATCGACTGTGTTCAAGTTTTTCATTACCCTAGATTTCTGAATTTTTATTATCAAGTTGAATTTTGTCTTATTTTAAAATTTGATAATTTACCAAATTATAAAATTTTTAGAAACTTTTGCTGCTTGCTTGACGGTTTCTTTAGCGTTTTTTATATGGAATTTTTCCTTCCGGGCTCCGTACCAGCTTATAACTGTTGCGTTTTGCCCCCCTGATTGATGAGCAACGAGGCTGAACAAACCTGGACGAGCTGGCCTCCTGCCTGGCTTCTCAGTGATCTTAAAAACTGCAACGTAAACTTCTGCCTGCTGACCCTGTTAAGACTAACTTTACGAGCTCAAACCGCGTGCGTTTCGGCGTCCCACTTGGCAGTTTGAGGTTTATAGCTAAAACAAACTTCAAAAATTTCTAAAATAAAATTGTTCCTTGAATTCTTTAATTTCTCAAAAAAAAAAACTGGTAACAATCAAAACTGCTTCCCAAGAAATACTCTACAATTAAACGCTTTTCAAAAGTGACTCAACTTATGCAAATTTTGCGTGCCCCGCCACAGCTCGGCGACCTCACCACAAGATCGCGTTCGCGTGATCTATCGAGACCGATCCAAGTGCGTGTGTGTATCGCGGGCATAAAAATAGCTCCGGCCTACGTCATCGGCCTTCCTTTTAAAAAACGCCAGCGTTGTTTGTTGTTTTGTCACCAACGGACGGTTTGCTGGTTGTTTTGGTACGCTGATTCGAGCGATATTGGCGCGCTTTTGAATAGTATACTGACGAGGTTTTGCAAGATAACAAGCTAATAAAAGCATGAAATGCCATATCGAACGTTCCGAAATCGGGTCGGATGATTTGCTTCGGGGTGAGAGATAAGACTTAAGCTAAATTTTTGAGGCAAATTCTAAGCCTAATGAATTTTCCTAATTAACCCTAATGCAATACTTGAAAAAGCTAATGGAATATTTCGATAAAAGCAAAGCGATTCATAATTTCAGCATGTTTCTAACGAGTTTAAAAATAAACATGTTTCTTTCTCGCAGGAATCTCCAAGCTCAAAACATATGAAATATACAAAAACGAGCCGTCCAAAAACACACGCCCAAGACAATATCGAAATCGGGCAGAAAACGATAGAAAGACCAAAAGGCGGGAAAGAAGAAAAACAAATCATCATTCGGCTAACACCACGCTTCTCACACCAGCAAAACTAACGCGAGTCAGGCAGTAGAAGACTGAATGAAGAAACAACAGCAGAGAAGAAGGAAAAAGCCGTTGAAACAAGACTTGGAACGGCGCGCCCTATTTCTCACGGTAAGAATCGGAAAAAATGTTGATCTTAAACTTTTAATATCAACCAAACGAAAATTGTAAAAACGATATTCAACTAAATTCTTTAAATTCATCAAAACTACTGTAAAGTTTTAACTTGAAAACCCAGCTTCATAGTTCAGCATTTAATCAAACAAAATAAAGCAAAACAAAATTGTGTTTACTTAGATTAAACTGTTAAAAAATCTGTAAACATTTCTAATCCCACCCCTCGACTACGTCCCTGCCTCTGTCAAAGAGAAACACAATCATTTGCTTTCTTCTTCCTCTTTCCCTTCTCCTTCTTCCACTGAAAAATGCACTCCAGAATCGCCTTTTCAACCACATTTTTCACACCCAAATCACGCAAATTTCCACCCAAAAACACCGTAACTACCTTCACGAACACTTCAGCTACAAATCACGCCACTTTCCAGCCGGTTTTGGGCGATTTTTCACCGCTTTTCACGACGACGATTTTCCCCCTGCCGGACGACACGACGACCGACGGCGACTTTTCTTCCTCGCGGCAAACGAACGAATGAGAAAAGAAGAGCAGCAGAACAGGAGCGTCGGCTACGAACGGTGACGTCATCCTCTCACGCGTGAGAGAGAAGTTGAACGAATGTCGACTTTTTCAAACGGTTTTATGAAGTAGAGACGGTTCGGTTCGGGTTTTTGAAAGGAATTTGAATAAAAAATATTGAAAAGATTACTAATTATCACTTGAATTATTAACACTTTTAAGGGTGTGGGACATTTCCCCGAACCACATTGTGTTAAAAGTCATTGCATTTTGCTAATCAAAAAATTAAACATCGAAGCTATTTTTCTAAAATTATGCTGTTTTTAACACGTCCAGTAGGGGAAATTCTCGTATGTTTGGCAGGTTAAGCACTCGCTCCTAACTCCATCCAATTTGCTGATTTTCACTATTTAAACAACTGATTTTGCAAAACTTTTGATAGAAACTTGCTTGCTCACTTCTTATTGAGCTGTGTATTACTCGATTTCAGTTGAAAACGCTTTTAATTAGCTTTAATTGAACGACAAAGTTCTGACCTGCCAACATTAGAGGCACGCTGGAATTAGATGCTGTTCCCCTATTTAATGAAAAATCAATGCAAACGGGCAAACGGGAAAATTCGTTGCAAAATATTTGAGTTTTTGAGAAATAAAATATTTAAAAAGAAAATAACTTATTGCCGAAACCAGTATGAGTTTTAATCGAAAACTCACATAAATTTGCGCATTGACGATTTGAATATATAAAAGCTAAACTGTATTTTAAAATTAATTTTAAAAAATGTATCGTGACCTATCTTGATAGAATTAATTTGACTTGACGGCTCTATTTAAGGCCCATCGCCAAAGAAAGGCTTCTCAGTATATTTTATATCAATCTCTATCGTTTACGTAGTCCGTTTCAAACGTAACAACCGGTACGTACACGGAATCGGTTGTTGCATTTGAAACGGAATCCGTAAACGATTCGAATTGAGCTCCGTTTCAGAATTCCGATTGAGTAGACTGGGTGTTTGTTTAGGCAATTAATCCAGATCCAGCCTCCATGCTAAGATGTTTTGGGGCTCCGTGACCAATTGGGATGATACATTTTATTTTCACGAATGTTCTGGGTACCATTTGCCACGGTTAGAGCGCCAAAACTCGCTTAAGGTGAAATTCCAAAACAACCAAAAAATGGCGGAAAAAGCTGCCGTGTCTGCACCTTAATTATTATCACTGATTTGTCGTTTATCCTTAGCCTCCAAGATCGAGAAAACCAGACTTTCAGAAAATCGGCTCTGGACTCAAGATTTTGCCACCTACCTTTTCCAAACTTTATCATGAACTAAATATGACCACTATCTATCTTTTCCTCCAAGTTTGTTTCCACTTTTCACCTTTAAACTCCCAAAAACTCGATCTAAATTGAAGGCTCCAAAATATTTGTCGTCGGTTTCTTCTTTTTCACAAAATTTACTCATCTTCTTCTATATTCTAAGCAACACATTATTTCACTAAATTCTATCATACTTTCGAGACGGATCGGCTTGGCACCACATAGCACTTAGTTTTTTGGTGAAAATATTCCAAAACGCGGGTTTTGACGAGACTTTAAGCTATATTTTTCTCTTAATTTGCCGATTTTCAAGGACCCGAGCACCCGACCGAAAAAAAACTATCGTTGTATTTGTTTCTGTTGTTACACGTCGTACGCAGCAATCCTTCAAAGTGTGTGTGAATCATTTGGCAAATCGTCATTTCTTACTAAACATTTGAAAATGGCAAGTCAAAACAAAGCCTCATCTGTCGATTTTGTGAAGCACAAGCCCTATCCAAAATTTAATAATTAAGGCCTCAAAGTGTTGCCAATCGAGTATATCAGCAGTCTAATTTTAACAAACTAAATTGATTTAAATTTCAATCAAATCGTGCTTTTTCTGTGTGTAAAACATATTATACATACAAATAAATAATTATTTGCATAGAAAAACTATTTTATCAGCAAAAAAGAGCAGCGAGTGTAGAAATAACAACAAGGTTTTTTTAAGTCGCCATCAACCTGGCATCACTGGTACCGCTGACAATCAAACCGTCATGTTGGGGAGGAAAGACAAAGGAGAAAACAAAAGCTCATCTCAGTAGGCAGAAGTTGAACAAAAAAAAACGGCCATGGCCACTGCGGCAGCGATGAGGCCGGAATCGACGGTGAAATAGGTGATTTTTACAACGAATGTGGCCAGCTACACCAATCGGAGACCGGTCGGTCAAATCTCCGACGTATCCCTTTCGGCAAAGATGTTTGTAGATGGCCCAGAAGCAACTGCTTCAGATTCAGCTCCTGCCAATCGTTAGTGTTGCTGAATCCGGCGCAGATTCACACGGCCCAAATTTAGTGCGATTACGTTGACCGTGCCGGCCTACCTTGATAGGCTCTCCTCTTGCTCGTAGATTTGAAGGGAAAACCGCGGACAGTCTCTATATGAAAAGATCGATTGCTGTGGATTGACGCCAAGAATCATAATTTCCAGCCTGGTTCTATGTGTCCCCTTCGAAGAAAAGATCAAGTGGTACTGTGTCGTGCAATGGTCAAATTCTAGGAAATTCTCTCCATGGTCACGTTTATTTTAAAGCTCGAGCATGCGAAAAATCTTGCCCGGCCAGAAGAATCTGTACCTGGTTATTTGGTCCACCTGAAAGGCCATTCCCGGGTGCCGGAAGCGGTCTTCGAAACGGTCGTACCAGATGAACCATCAATGGAAAGCTGGTTGGCAAGGCTTTTGTCTTGCTTTGCAAGTGAGCAGGTTTTTTTTTGAGTATTTGAGGAATTTTAGTTAAATGTTATAATTTGTGGTTGAAATAACAAATGAAGGGACGACGAATACTACTAAAACACATTCGAAATGGGTTTTTCGTTGATCTTTAAAAAAAAACTACAAATAAAAAAATATCTTCCCACTGCTACGTGAATAAATCTTTTTGTAAATGTTTACTTTTGGGAGCAAACAAAACAAATAGATTTGTGTTTAATGAGAGTTTGTAAACAATACCAGGTTTGTGTTGGTGTGTGTGCTAGTTTTACCAACATAAAGATACTGAAAATGATTAATGATTGCAATGATTACTACAAAGAAGAACAACATGAAGAAGAAGCTAAAACAGAGTCCTTGGAATTTCACCTTAAAATAATAGTCATTTAATTTTCGACCAAAAAAAAACATAAAAAATAGACCAGAATGTCTGATTTTTTAAAATTTAACAAACTAGGGGAAATTCTCGTATGTTTGGCAGATTAAGCTCTCGCACCTAACTCTATCCAATTTGCTGATTTTCACTATTTAAACAACTAATTTTGCTAAACTTTTGATAGAAACTTGCTTGCTCACTTCTTATTGAGCTATTTAACACTCGATTTCAGTTGAAAACGCTTTTAATTAGCTTTAATTAAATGTCAAAGTTCTGACCTGCCAACATTAGAGGCACGCTGGAATTAGATGCTGTTCCCCTATAAAAATTCAGAAATTCAAAAATTATAAAAATCAGGAATTGGGTTCTAAAATTATTAATATTTGATTGCCGATATTATTGTTTACTACGTTAAATCTTATTTTTCCGAGTGCAATGAACCTCTGTACGACCATAAAGAGTTTAAAATGGATTAAACCTCGCATTTCTTCTATCGAAAGTTAATCCATCGAAAAATGTTGTCTTGTCAATAATTTTGTTAGCATAAAAATGAAAAAAGTGATCAGAAATGATTTTTAATCGTGATTTTTACCGTTGTACATAAAAATAGACATAGGGCTTTAGTACCCAATTTAAAAACTTAAAACACAAAAATCATAAAATTCGGAAGTGTAAAAAATAATTTGAGAATTTTAACTAATTTAATTCAGATTAATTTTGAGCAGTAAAAAATCTAAAAATAAAAAAATCAGAGTTATGAAATACAAAAGATTGTGATCTTAAAACTCCGGTACCAAAATAAATAAATAAAATAGTTTTGGATCAAAAGTTATCAAGTTCCAACATTTAAGATTTCAAAAATCAAAACTGAAAACTTAAAAAATATAAGTATTTGAAAAAAATAAATACGGTTCGTACTCGATTACTTTAAAATAAAAATAAAAATACGCAAGATAATTCCAAAGTTTTATATCTAAAAATCTTGAGATCAAAAAATAAACCAGTTCGTACTCGATTTCCCAAAGTTATTGCACTCCCGAAATGTCAAATTCGCGCACCAGCCCAGTCAAATCAATCCGAATTCTGAAACGGAATCTAATTAGAATCGTTTCAAACTGTGACACTTCTGCGAGAATGTCATTCTGCGATGTCGTAGATACATTCGTTGGCTGATTTTGGAATCCTGCAGCTCTTCCTGACCCAGTGAAAAATTTTCGCTAATTTTAGTGAACCTGATCCTACAAACAGAGAGGATTTTCACTAAAACAGAAGAGCTTCAAACGGAATCAAACAATAAATAAAGCTTCTGGATGGATACATCCGCATCGACTCCTTAAACAACTTACATTCATAATTATAAAAAAAATACAATGTCGCTTTCAACTTTCGTAAGATATCTTGGCATCAACTCCAGATTCTCAAAAGCCACAAAATTATCATTCTTGCAAAAAATAATAATAATAATAATAATTTTAATGATCGATAACATTTTTTTTTCTTTTGACGAACAGTAAATTGATTCCAATTTGACAGTTTTGCCGTTTTGCGAACCACGATTCAGCCGAGGATCCAGCACTCAGTTTGAACACTGCAATTCTGGCCACCATCTTGTATTTAAAATTTCTAAATCAGCTGTGAATCAAAACAAAAAAATATGAAAAATATATTTAATTGATATTGGGCTATGTTTTAAATGATCATGATCACCTTTAAAAGGAATTGAAATTGAGATGATAAAAAAATTCTTCACAATCATTTTCAAAAGTTATTTATAAAAATAGTCGACATTCACATCCAAACCCCCGTGCCCGAGTCGACAAACAAATATGTTTTGCTCTAACCTCTCTCAGATAAACATCCACTCTCTCTTTCCCTCGTTTGCAGCATGATGCGCGCGAAAACGAGAGAAAACGCACCGCATCACAACATGAAAACATAAACCACTTCTGTGAACTCAGCATTTGAGCTCAGCATCTAAAGGGCCTATCCGACCAAAGCGCGTCATGCGCGCCCTCGCGGCATTTTTTGGAACTACTTCAGAATTTAACTCAAAATAATTCAAATATGTTCGAGAATCAAACTAGCAACAATCCGATCGCTAATCTGGTACGCTAACCACTGAACTATCGAGGTTGCATGTTTTTAGCTGAGGAATAAACTCGAACTGGTCCAGCAAGAAACTTTTAAGTTCTACTGAGAATATCTTCCTAACATAAATGCTGTAACGAAATGGGGGTGGTACGACCCAAATCGCTCTGAAAAGATATGAAATCCCGGTAACCAAGCAATGAGCTAGTCGGTTTTTGATAGCTCAAAATGTCCCCTACAAGCTGTATATATGGAATAGTTGCCTAAATTTCGTTTAGTATTTTTTTTTTTGAATTTTCTAAAAAAAATTTTTGGCTCCCCGTCGGGTGGTTCGACCCAAATCGCTCTCAAAAGATATGAAGTCCCGGTAACCAAGCAATGAGCTATTCGGTTTTTGATAGCTCAGAATGTCCCCTACAAGCCGTATATATGGAATAGTTGCCTAAATTTCGTTTAGTATTTTTTTGGAATTTTCTAAAAAAAATTTTTTGGCTCCCCGTAGGGTGGTTCGACCCAAATCGCTCTGAAAAGATATGAAGTCCCGGTAACCAAGCAATGAGCTATTCGGTTTTTGATAGCTCAGAATGTCCCCTACAAGCTGTATATATGGAATAGTTGCCTAAATTTCGTTTAGTATTTTTTTTTTGAATCTTCTAAAAAAAATTTTTGGCTCCCCGTAGGGTGGTTCGATCCAAATCGCTCTGAAAAGATATGAAGTCCCGGTAACCAAGCAATGAGCTATTCGGTTTTTGATAGCTCAGAATGTCCCCTACAAGCCGTATATATGGAATAGTTGCCTTAATTTCGTTTAGTATTTTTTTGGAATTTTCAAAAAAAAAAATTTTGGCTCCCCGTCGGGTGGTTCGACCCAAATCGCTCTCAAAAGATATGAAGTCCCGGTAACCAAGCAATGAGCTATTCGGTTT